>NW_007729847.1:80172-88654 GCF_000696425.1 Galeopterus variegatus
CCCCCCCCCCCCCCCCCAGACACACACGTGCATTATTCTGACGCTGCCCTAACCTTCTCCTGTCTGAGAATACAGGTTTGAATCTGCTGCCACATACCAACAGTATAATCCTGGAAAAATTACTTAAACTTACTTTGCTTCAGTTTGAGGATGAAATGAGAGAATATGTGTAAGATGCCTGGCACACAGTGTGAGCACTCAATAAATGTTAGCTATAGCTAGGGACATGGTAACTTGCTCAAGGTCACTAAGGTGGCTCATGGCTAGTCAGGATTAGAGTCCATATAATGATTCACAATGCAGTATTCTTTCCTTTATATGAAACTATCTAATTAATTGTCAGCTAACTGTATACTTTCTTGTGCTATTAACTGTTCATATATGAGTGTTTTGCCTCCTCAAATAAATTGTAAGCCTCTCAGAGGTTAAAAGCATGGGTTAGTGACTTCATCAACCATAGGTCCTATTGGAGAATCTTGGTAGTGTAGGGGTTTAGTGTTGGTTTGTTAATTATGAGCTTTTAACTTCACGATAGTCAATCTGAATTTATTTTATTCCAACATTTCTCACTCCTTCCTCATAGTTCAAAATATAAGAGCAGCAAGCCATCACAATCCTTTGAACAAAATCACAGTTGCTCAGTGCACACAGCCCATCTCCTCCTCCTCAAACTCCCCAGAGAAGAGCATGCAATTTCCTACTATATTTCTGCAATATGAAGAAAATAATTTAATCCATCTATGCTTTGGTTTCTCTATATATAGAATTTGTATACAGCATTACTCAATCACAAAAGAATTCCATTATAATGCAGGTTATTGCTATGTAAATTCAGGCATAATCCAGGCCACAGTATGGTCCCAGAAGTATAATATGTACCCATAGGGAAAACCCAACATAACATCTCAAGAGTGGGGATTATTTTTAGCTTTAGTTAACAACTTTTACATGAAGGAGCTCCACTCACAATGCATTAGTAGCACTACTAACTACACTCACTAGTAAGCTAATATTTGAGGTATATTTTATACATCTCTGTTAGAGTGTACTGGTGTACTAAGCATTACAAATTACTATTTTGATTGCCCTTGGAGCTACTGTTGAGAGTCAACCTAGCATATCCTTGAAAAACCAGTTGCCTAAACAAGCTGCCTCTTGAATATGCCTTGGAAATGCATAAATTCCTCATTACCAGTGTCTGCATTTCACATTTCAAGAACTTATCAGCTTTCAGCAGCAATCTACAAATTTTAGTTTTCTCTTGATGTCAGGATGAAGTAAATATCCACTCAAGGGAACAGCCAGTAACTCTGACTTACAGGACCACCTGGATCCGTTTGTCCTTCTGTAGACTTAAATCCTTAGCCTGAATGTAGTTCCCAAGATCTACATTTTCAGCTACCTCCCCAGCTTTCTACACTGAGCTGCCTACTCAGGATTTTATCTCCTATTTATGTGGATTGCGAAGAGAGAAGGAAAGAACTTGCCGAGTCTTACCTTCCAAGGGATATCAGGAAGGTAGATTACCACAAAGAGCTCTCCATATGACAGTGCTGGAAGAAGTGCAGTTACATTCCCCTGAGAAAAGGCAAATTTAAGATGATTTGAAAATAGCCTAACATAATAACATAACAACCAATTTCAAAGTTTTCTGGCATGTGACACTCCTCTAGGAATTCTTGGTTTCCAGACTGATGTCATTAGGAACAAGTAGAATCCATTAAGCCTTATCAGGAGCCTGGCATTTTATTTGAGAATCAAAACTTTTCTGTTTGAAAACTAGGACAAAACTCAGTTATATATCAACAGGGATATGAGAGAAAGAGCATACAAGGAAAGCTATTGTATTATAAATATGTAGAACATAACAGTTTGAAGAGAAGAGACTTTCCCGATGGGCCAAAATAAAAACAAGAATGCAACACATAACTAAAAAGAGCCCCAGTTTACACAGGGTAATAATGAATTATGGGCCCATGAGGGTAGCTATCATGATCGCTCATTAATTTAAATAAGAATTTCCATGCACGTAGCATTTTATCAATTAGAGAGTGCTTTCCATGAATCGCTTCTCACGTTAGATGACTTAGGGCGAGTGAAGGCCTGGGTCAAATACTGGGCAAAATCAACCCATCGTGGAAAATGCTAATCACTCCACAACTAGATGCAAATGGCTTTTGTGTTTGAATAATTTTCTTTAAACAAAGTTAGGAAGATGGGAGTCCTTTTTCCATATATAGCTTGTTAGAAATGCAGTATACTTTAAGAAGTCTTTTCGTCCAACACTCTGACTTGTGAAAAATAAATCCTGACACACAAATGTTTACCTATTCTCTTATTCCTTGTTCACCTAAGGCACAGTGGGTGTTAAACTCCTTTAGCTACTCTAGACAAGAAGCTAATCTGCACGTTGCTGTAATAATCGCTGAACATGGGAAGTTGTGAAGTATGCGTTCTAATTTCAGCTAATTCATTATGTTCTGTTATGGTCCGTGGAAGGTTGCTTGCCCACAACTGTGCCAGTTTCCTTATCTGTGACTTGAGGCTGGTGTAAGGGACAGCTTGTCTGAGCCTCAGCACTTGCATGACAGATGTAAAGATACAGATAAATTGACCAGAAAGATCAACGTTAACCAGAATGCTGCCTCCCTGCCCATTCTCAGACCATCTGCAGTGTGGAAGGCAGCTCAGACGTGGGTTGGTTTGCTCAGACCACACAAGAAGATCTGCTGAGCTGGTCCTCATCATTTTTCATTTGGAAATGAGAGGTGGCTGTTTTGTGAGGCCATCAGCCTCAGATGTGAATTTTGCAGTGATTAGGAGGTCGAATGGCTGCTCTCTGCTGACTGCTCAGGGGCTGTTAGAGCTGTGCAGTTGTCCTCAAAAACTTCACAGGAGCAAATAGACTCACTGAACCAGCCTTGAGTCATTCCTTTAAATGAGGGTGGCTAAGAGGGGCAGCTGCTTTTAATAAAGAAGCCTAATAATCAGTCTGTCCAGAGTCTGGAAATTATTTATACAGCATTCCTCAATGCCACGTGATCACCTTCCTCCCCATCACTTTATTGTCATTAGGCTTTGGGACATGGTTCCCACACAGAAGGTGCTTCCTTTTATGTTTTATCCAGGTCTCTAGCAGATTTTATGGCTTGCAAATGTTACAAAGGAGAATAAAAGCAAGAATTATGTAAAGTGATAGTAAAGTGGAAGATAAACAGGAGGGTATCTTTCCATGCCCAACTCTAGCTGAATATAACTTGTTCATATCTTTATTTCAGTCACTGGCCAGGAACAAAATATCCTAAGATTAAAGGATCGCAGATCCTCATTGGATTCTCTCTCTCTTATTAAGCTCAGCCTCTTCGGAAAACAGCACAAACTCCAAATAGTAATTCAAGCTTTGAAAAAAAGGCTAGGCTGTGATCCAAAGTGTTTTCAATATTTTCCTACTAGATTTTTAGTGATTTTTCATGAAAAGCACTTGATTCAAATGATATTTCATCTTTTAATGTTTTAGTCAAAAGGAAATGATATTTTCTTCTGGTATACTCCTGTCAAAGTGCTAGAGAAGGGTGTGGAAAATTGCCATTTCAGCCATTTATTCTGCCCTAGTAATACAGTACTGAATACACTGAAACTGGGGAAAATTAACTAAACTACTTCTATGCAGTTTCAAAAGAAGCAACAGAAAAACTTGGCAAAGTAATAATAGTGGAATTATATTGCTTCTTAATAGATTAATATATTCAACATTCCAGAATATTTTGCACTTTAACATTTTAATAGGTCAGAGAATATGTCTTACATTTAAAAATAACTTTATTGTTCAGGGTGATTATTTATACTTCATGTAGGCTATATTCTTTGTGAGATTTTGGGTCAAACACATTTGGGTTCAAGTCCTGGGAAGACTGCAGAGAAAAGAAGGTTAAGGTGGAGGAAAGGAGGAAGAGAGGGAGGAAAGAAAGGAGGGATGAAGTGAGAGAAAGAAAGAAGGTAGGGAGGAAGGAGATAGGATGATGGGAGGGAAAAAAAAGAAATACCTTAAGTCCCTACAGGGTTGGTTATCTTAGAAATGGTGCTGAAGGGTGTCTTCACCTCCAGTGAGTAAAGAGGGGATTACAACATGATCAGATAGGAAGTAAGCCTGGATACAATCCTAATGCAGAATTTCCCAGGATGGACAAGTATTAAAAACTTGAATAAGTAGGAAAGAGAGTTCAGAAAATCTATCCAAAGGGATTTAAAAATAGCTTATGTGGAGAATCTGTTAAAGCGGGAAAGTGGACACATGGCTCTTTCTAATCTTACTCCCCAGCATTAAGTTAACACTTCTTCGGTCTCCCCTGAGTCCAGCCAGACTCCTTGGGAGGAAGGTGGAAGTTCCCTGAACACTTTTAGGGTCTGTCTTGGTGTGCCCCAAGGTATAGGTTTTTAAAATTCCTTCCAAAGACATGGCAGCATATTAATGCATTCTTTGGCTCCAAGTGACCTTCCCTTGTTGCACTTCCTCATTTGCCATTCCTTGTCCTGCTTCCCTTGGTCTGTCTTAATAGTCCCTGGGGTACAGCCTAAGTGCTTCTAGGGCACCCCTCTAACTGCACAGTTGTTGTTACCGCACAGTTAAGGTACTTGGATATTACACAATGGTAATGCTTAGAATTCTGCAACATCATTCCTTAGGGGTATGGAGCAATTAGAACACCCGAGGAAGGGTCAGAGTCCAGAACCAGATCTAGGAAAGAGCTCAGCTTTCATTTTGGTTGGTCCACTTTTCTGCTGTAAACATGAGCTATGGGTCACTGGGACTACTGGGCATTTCAAGGAGGGAAGGGAATAGGTAGGGGTGGACTCTAGACAGATGGGTTCCAAGGAGGAAATGATTCTTGTTATATGGCAGATGCCAAATGATTACAAACAGGACTAAGAGGATTGAAGCCTAAACTATAGGTGAAGGTCCTCTTCCCTAAATGATGCACTTAGCCTTAATGATAATCTAAAAACATGTTTCGGTGAAGAAAGTGTGGGTCAGGGAAAAGAGTAGAGTTTCTGGAAGGTGAGTAAGAGGTATCTATGGCATTAGCTTGGTTGAAGTTTTTGTTGTTGATGCACTTGTTGTTGGCAGTATAGGGGAAGGATTCAGAGCTCCTTTAGCTGATTGGCCTAGAGTCAAATAGGCCGAAGATTGAATCTGGGCTCCACCGCTCACTGACTTCCTCACCCGGGACAAATCACTTACCCTTTCAGAATCTCTGTATCTTCATCTGTAAAAAAGGACAATAATAATTTGTATCCATGGAAAATTATACCTTTCTCTTTCTGCCTTCAACCTCTTCCTCTTGACTAGGCGCTTTCCATGAGAATCAAAACATATTCAAGTATCTTCTGTGTTTAAAACAAAACAAAAGCAAAGGCCTCATCCCCTTTTTTCTCTATGTTGGGTTTCTCCTGACATTTTAGGCTGGATAATTCTTTATCTGGGGGCTGTTCTGTGCATTGTAGGATGTTTGGCAGCATCCCTGGCCTCTGCCCATGAGAGCACCCAGTTGTGACAATCAAAAATGTCTGTGGATATTGCCAAGTATCTCCAGAGGAGCAAAATGCCCCCTAGTTGAAAACCACTGCTCTCATTACTTCCCTGTCTCTTGTCTTCCTTGCAAAGCCACACTTTACCAGTTTTGCCTATTCTCACTAGCTCTGTTTCCTCACTTCCCTATCATACCTAAACCTATTTAATTCTGTCTCTTGTCTCCATTTCACTAATAAAGTGGTTCTTATCCAGATGAACAATAACCTCAATACCTATAGATATAATGAACTTACCAGTGCTTGTCCTGCTTGATATCTCAGCAGAATTCAATGCTTTTAGCATCCCTTCCTTGAAATGTTCTTTCATCCTGGCTCTTCTGACACTACTCTCTCTTGGCCTAACCTGTAAAGTATGGGACACATGGGACAGCTGGGGCCTTTCACTCTATGTTTACTCACCTTCCTCCAAGATACTAGCTCAGGCTTGTTCAAATGCAGGTAAAAAGGAGCAGCAAGAGAGGGCAGGCTTCATAGAGTATGTACTTTCCAAGTTTCTGCTGATATCTTATTTGCTAGCAATCTCTTGGCCAATGTCCAGAGTTATGCGGGAGAGGCCTGCCCAAGGCAGAGATACAGGGAGGGGATCAACTTTTGACATGACAACTGTCAGAGGCTCTGTTGACCTGCTCCCCAGTGAAATTGGTAAAAACTATAAGCAAATAAACTACTAAAACCTCAATCATTTAAAACCTCTGGAAATGGTCCTAAGGACTAACAGCAAATGAAGAAACATCTATTCAAGAACATCTACAAAAACTTAGTAGGCAAAGTGAAAGTCTGTGGTATTGAACCAAGACAGCTGCCTTCCCCCCTACCTAGCTCAGGGAGGTGAAGGCTCCACTCCAGACTGGTGCAGCTGAGGACACCGAGCTCTTTCTCCCCATAGCTCTCAGCTGGAGGACTTTCTTCCTGGGAAGAGAGGGACTTCGGGGTTCTCCTTGTGCCTCCAGTTACCTACTGCCAAGGTTAAGCCCTGGTGAGTGCAGTCAAGAGGAAAGAGGCTTCCTTTTTCTGCCCAACCCCCAATAACTGAATGGATAGTCCACCTTGCACACAGCATGCTGAGCATACTAAGGCCCTCATCACCCCTGCCTAGGCTGCTGAGGTGGTGGTTGCACACCAGGAGAGAAAAGCCTAGAAAACTTCAGGCTGCTGACCATCCCCCCTCCAACTATGCTCATGTCCTAGAGCAGGGTGTCAGTCACTCAGAGAGAATCTTGCTATCATTTTCATCCCCATCTCTAGAGTCCTGGCTTAGAGATTTTGCCTGTGGGGAGAAACAGCCCATAAAATAAATTGTTCTTAATCTCTTCCCAAAGGAATTGACTTAAGTTGCAACAGAGCATGGAGAAGTTCAAGCCGAAGAGTGCTTTCAAGAACAACATAAGCTGTGGTTAAAAGCAACTGGGAGGAGAGTCACAATCTAGGCTAAACTGCAGCCTCATTTGCAGGAGAAAACTGAGGACTAAGACAGCTAGGAGAAGCTTGCTGAGGTCAGAACAAATATTAAACACTGACTTCAGAACTATTCCTTCAAAGGAACCACAGTCTGATTGTATTTGTTTGTAGAGGAATTTATGTCTCCAGAGCATTGTTGAGAACAATTCAGCAATCATCCACCAGTTAGTGGAGTTTAGCAGCTGAGGGTGGTCAAGGAAACAGCAGAAGACAACCGTACCAATACTACTGTCGTGCCCGGTGTGTGTGGACGTACTCAAAGAAGTGTCTCCTTGAGGAGCAAACTCAGACACTGAACACTGTGAGGGAAATAGCCTTTGTTAAAATAATCCAGCCAGTCACTAAACAAGTAAACAATCAAATAATAATAGGAAGCCCATGCTGGTGGGGGAGTACCCAGAGTTGCTACGATATATTATATACGATAGCCAGTTTACAACAATAAATGACAAGGCATGGGAAGTATAACCCATACACAGGAAGAAAGGACCAGACTGACGAAGCTGCATGTAAGAGTGACCAGATGTTGGATTTAACACAGAGACAGGGGAATTAAGGCAGCCATTATGCAGACAATCTGTCACATCCTCTAAATGTTGAAGTCCCTCGACTCATAAATCCACTTATTTTCTCTCTAGTTGATCTCTTTACACCCAATTTCAATTTCCTACCATGTATCCGGGATTCACGTTTTATCTTTAACTCAGGCCTTCCATCTCAAATCCATCACTCGGCCTTTTTGAAATCTCCATCTATATGTCTCAAAGGCACCTCTGATTAAATACAGTAAAAAATTTACTCCCTCTCTCTCCCAGTGTTTTCTATTTCAGTGGATATTACCATCAGAAATCTAGTTTTAAAACCAAAAATCTGAGAGAAATCTTTAAAACCTCCCTTCTCATCATCCCACCCTACCGTGTTCAAAACCAAGCCCTTCTAAATAGCTCTCCTATATGTCCTCCTCTGTCCACCTCCAGTACCAATATTCTAGTCTAATCTGTCATCATTGCCCACCTGGACTACTGCAAAAGCCTCCTAACTGGTGCCCAAATTAGGGACACCCTCCTAACTGGTGTCCAGTCCAGTCTCTGCACTGTAGTCAGAAATCCTTCAAATTTAAACCTAATCATGTTGTGTGCTCTCCCTCTATGGAGACCATGGGAAAGAAACATGTACCTCCAGTGATAAGTGCTAACAACCTCTTAAGTCTCATTTCCTGCCTGTGTCTGTCACTTCTTGGAGCTCCATGATAAAGCTCAGCTCTCCTACCCTGCAAGCACTCTCTGGATGTGTCTTCCAAATTCTGTACCAGGAGCCACCAGATGGACTTCTCCTTTGTAGAATGTCTGTTCACTCTATGCTCTCTCTCTGTTCTTGACTTCGTTCCAGAGAACTGTCCTCCACCCCTGTCACAGGACTCCGCATCCATGTGATC
>NW_007729847.1:89534-90544 GCF_000696425.1 Galeopterus variegatus
CTTCCTTCCTTCCTCCCAACTGCCTCAGGACACGCAGACCTGCTGTACCCTCTGCCTGAAATGCTGTTCTCCCACCTCACTCCTACCAGACTTTGCCTAGTTTTCCCTTCATTAGTCTTCATAGCTCAGCTCAAAAATCACACTCTCAGAAGGGCCTTGTCTGCCCTGACACCTCACCATAGGTCAGGGGTACTTTTTCTTTGTGGCACTGATTTTGACTTAAACTTTATATTTACTTGTGTAGTTATTTGGTGTGCATTATCTCCTTCACTAGATTATGATCACTGTGAGGTCAAGGACTTCATATGTTTTGCTCACCTCTGTGCCTAGGCCATTGTCTGGCTCACAGAGAGTATTCTAATAAATATTTATCCAGTGTGGAATAAATGAAGACCCTTAGCTGCAAAATATATATGTATAATCTCAAAGCAGAAAGATGCTGTATTAGTTAGAATAAGGTTGGTTCTGTTGTAACAACACCCCCTACCACACATGCCGACAGCCATATACACTCGTACATTTCAATGGCTTAACAACAAAGGTTTATTTCTCTCTCGTGCTGCATTCCCATTGTGCTTTGGCAGGATACTCTGTTCTACCTCATCTTTACTCTGGGACCCAGGCTGATGGAGGTGACTACCTGGAACATTGTTTATTTTCAGGGTCCAGGGGAAGAGAGATAAGAATGATTTCACATGGGCAATCAAATGCCCCAGCCAGGGATTGACATCCTTCATTTCCATACACAATCCATTGGCCAGAACTAGTCTTATGGCCCTGCCAATCTGTAATGGAGGCAGGGAAATGTAATCCTTTCATGCACTGAGCATCAGATACGTGTGACCATTAGAGGTCTCTCCACTGGCATATTAGTATGAAGCTACGTGTGATTGAAGTTAAAACTAAATGTGAAGTTTTGATAGAAAAATTCAAGAGGATATGATAATAGAACTGAACTAAAGGATGATATTTGAATAGTCTGGATGGGTAGGCATTGTCAGTAGAAGAAA
>NW_007729847.1:91022-92952 GCF_000696425.1 Galeopterus variegatus
AGGCCTATCAGTCACCTTGACTTGATTGTACCTTCTCCATTTTTAAAATTCCAGGTTATCCATTTCTTTTCTCCCAGGTTCTGTTGGTTGGCACAGAAGTCCAGAAAGAGCTGGATCTGACTTAAGAAAATGAAACTGCTTTAATCCCTCATTTCAGCCCTCTGTCTGTCCATTAGCAGGTAAACAACAATGCCCCTGCCAGCACCTAAGCTGAGTATCCTTAATCTCACCTTCAGTTGGCACTTCTAGGGACTTAACTGAGTGGAGAGACCCTTAGCAATGGTACAAAGTAAAGGATGATGTAGAATAATAGGTTTTTTGAAAACCTAGATGTAATTGAAGGGCACTATTCAATAAATCTGTCCCTAGAAGCTAGTAGCACTCAATCAATACAATTTTACCTATTTTCTCCCATGTTAGAATTGTTAGCTATAGTGGTGTTAGAAAAGGAATAGAAAATTCATGCTGTTACAGTTCCACTAATAGGAAACAGATATTTTGGGGAAATTAGATTGGAATAAAATTACTTTGTTACACAAAAATCACAATATAGTGTCGACTACACAGAAACCATTAAAGGAGAGAGCGATGTCATCCTTAACACATCCTCTGTTCATTGATTCTTTAAGGAAGCACAATACTGTGGCTAAGTATGGTCTCTTGAGCCAGCTTGCCATGATTCAAACTGAAACTCCACCATTCACTGCTGTGTGACCTTGAGGAAGTTATTTCATCAGTCTCATATAATGATTCCTCACTGCTATGGACTAAATTGTGTCCCCCCAAAATTCGTATGTGGAAGCCCTACCCCCAATGTGACTATATTTGGAGATAGGTCTGCTAGTAGGTAATTAAGGTTAAATGAGGTCGTAAAGGGGGGTCTTAATCCAATAGGTCTGGTGGCCTTATAAGAAGAGAGTTTTCTCTCTCTCTCAGTACTTGCATGCCCTGAGGAAAGGCCTTTTGAGGACACAGTGAGAAGGTGGCCATTTGCAACCTGGAAGAGAGCCCTAACCAGAACCCAACCCTGCTGACACCCTGATCTCAGACTTCCAGTCTCCAGAACTGTGAAGAAATAAATGTCTGTTGTTTAATTTATGGTCTATGGTCTTTTGTTGTGGCAACCTGAGCTGCATGCTTACCTATAAAACAAGGATAATCATAGTGCCTATCTGATAGTGGGTTTCTGAAGGTTGAATGTATTGGTATATGCTCAACTCTTAAATTGGCACCTGGCATATAGTAGTTGCTTATAGATGTTGACTAATATTATTCATATTATTTTATTTGTATCCTTAGTCCCTCATCTGATAGCATCATACTTAAGAATTTCACTTTTTCAAGTCACACAGATCTGGGTTGGATTCTCAGTTCTGCCTCTCATAAGCTTTATGACCTTGTGCAAGTTACTGACTTCTCCAAGCCTTCTTGTTTATATAAGTAAATGGAGATGATAGTAGTGCTGCCTGCCTCAGGGTTGTAGTGGGGATTAAAGGAGATATGCATATAAATGTACCGGCACATAATAAGCATTCTATATATGCTATTTACCCATCGTCATTAGAGGTTTGCAAAGCTTCCTCTTTTGCATTATCTAAGTAAAAAAACTGCCCTCTCCAGAAAACCTTGAACTACTTGGACTAGCAAGTAATAGCAATTTCTCCTCATACTTGGAACTCGAAAAATGTCCTTCCCAAGCCATTCTTTTATTTTGTCATTGATTTTAGCAATAGTGAGTTTGAAGGTTTTTTTGCTATTTTCTGTTTTGTTTATGTGCCCATTTTTGTATTCACTATAATATTTTCTGGATGCAAGACTTTTTTTAAAAATATAAATGGGAAAAATATTAAAAGCCACTTGGCAAGACTCGAAATGCACACATTTTAAACTTAAATGCTTCAATTTGTTTCTCCATATGTTGTGTATTCTA
>NW_007729847.1:93378-95104 GCF_000696425.1 Galeopterus variegatus
TTTTGTTTATGTGCCCATTTTTGTATTCACTATAATATTTTCTGGATGCAAGACTTTTTTTTTAATATAAATGGGAAAAATATTAAAAGCCACTTGGCAAGACTTGAAATGCACACATTTTAAACTTAAATGCTTCAATTTGTTTCTCCATATGTTGTGTATTCTAAAATTCAGAATGACTTTATTTTCTATGCCCTTTCCTTCATAGTAGAAAACAGTACTCCGGTGCTTTTTTTTTTTTTTTTTTAAGTCTTTATCCTTCATAACACATTAAATCACCCTATTCTTCTTGAAAAGTTCTCCCTGTTTTCTGACAAGGGATGAGTTTCTACTTCTCACCCCTAAGTCATGCCTGAATCCTATTCTCCGACATATTCTCATCTGTCTTACTCTCTTCTTGGGAACTCCCATCCACTGCCACAGATTCAGTCATTAATTCAGCCCTTCTGAATCACTCTCTGATCAATATCTTTTATCCTGAAGGCTTTCCTAAGCTTTGGTCTTGCATGCCCAATGGCTGGCATATTTATGATCTGCCAGTCCTTTGAGCTCCACATGTTGAAAACTGAAGTCCTTATGAGGACTTCTTGCCTCCAGGCCTAGGCCATCTGCCAGCACCCACCAGATTATTTTACTCTCTGTATCAAAACTTTCATTGACTCTATATCTACTGTGGAATAAATCTCTAACTCTTAATTCTGACATCGAAAACCTTCCCCTCTTCAATCTTCTTTTCTACTCGTATCATCCATTGCTTTTACATGTATGGCTGATAAGTTTGTCTGAATCCTCTGTTTCCGGAACAGGCATTGAAATTCCCAGCCTCCATGCCATTTTCACTCTGAATCAAAAGCCCTTGCATCCATCTTTGCTTATTCAAATGCACATATCTCTCAATGCCTGCATAAAATGCTAATGTCCTTTGTGGTAAGTTCTTTATTCCCCTACTTGAAAGTGATTACTCCCTCCTCTGCTCTGTATACATTCTGTGCTATTTAAATGACACCTCACTCTATGCCCTATGTTATGAGTCTAAGCAAATGTCTGCCACTCTCTGGAACTGCAGGACTGCATCTCTTTATTACCAAAACATGACGCACAGCAGGTTATTGTCATAAATAGAATTTTACTGAAATTTTGGGGGATAATGCAGGCTAATTATTGCACAAGCTGAAATCAACTGGAATTTGAATAATAGAATCTGTGCTCTTAAATATTTATCAGACACTCCCTGACCAAGTCCATCCATGGACATGGGGCTCCCCATCTCTAGATAATTCCTCTCCCATCTCTTCTACCAGGATCATAACCCTCGCAAAATGCCTGAGTTCAACTCTTTTACTTCTTTATGCAGACAGTTTCACCTTTTTGTTACTGTTTTAATTTTTCCTGTCTAGATTATACATAAAAGAGCTTCACCTTTTGTAGTCAAATAGGTTTTTAAGTGTTCTCCTAAGCTTGACAGCACTTCTGTTCCTCAGAGGAGTTCTGCAATCCTTAAGACGTCTTGGATCAACTAGCTGAAAGAAAACTCACTTGCATAACCATAGAGCTGTAAAGCAAAATTATTGTCCACTTATTTTAGTGTGTGTTATTTTTTTCCATCTAGCTTGAAAACATATTAAGGAAAGGATCATATGACTCCAAATATTTTATTAATCACACTATGGAAAAAAACAAAGAATTAAAATCCTTAAGTCACCATGTATGAGTTAGGGAACATTGA
>NW_007729847.1:95387-116268 GCF_000696425.1 Galeopterus variegatus
GCAGGTTATTGTCATAAATAGAATTTTACTGAAATTTTGGGGGATAATGCAGGCTAATTATTGCACAAGCTGAAATCAACTAGAATTTGAATAATAGAATCTGTGCTCTTAAATATTTATCAGACACTCCCTGACCAAGTCCATCCATGGACATGGGGCTCCCCATCTCTAGATACTTCCTCTCCCATCTCTTCTACCAGGATCATAACCCTCGCAAAATGCCTGAGTTCAACTCTTTTACTTCTTTATGCAGACAGTTTCACCTTTTTGTTACTGTTTGAATTTTTCCTGTCTAGATTATACATAAAAGAGCTTCACCTTTCGTAGTCAAATAGGTTTTTAAGTGTTCTCCTAACCATAGAGCTGTAAAGCAAAATTATTGTCCACTTATTGTAGTGTGTGTTATTTTTTTCCATCTAGCTTGAAAACATATTAAGGAAAGGATCATATGAGTCCAAATATTTTATTAATCACAATATGGAAAAAAACAAAGAATTAAAATCCTTAAGTCACCATGTATGAGTTAGGGAACATTGAGCATGTTATTTTCTTTGGGCATCCTGTTTCCTGACCTATCAAATGAGCATAATAATATCTACTTTATATAAATGCGAGGATCATTTCTGTAAAATCATTTAGTTGGAGTCCTGGCTCATAGTAGGAAGCTTGCTCTCAGTATAAGTTTAAAACATTTGTTGAATGCAAAAAAGGTTATTCCAGTGAGTTTTACAAAACTTTCACATAGGTACAGTGTTTTATTGCAGAATCCCAAAAACTATGCTATGATTTTCCTTTCTCAATATCATCGTGTTTACTCCGGAGATAGTTCCATAGAGTTCTACTTTTAATTGAAGAGACTTTAAAACGATCAGTGTTAAGAGCAAATGACACATTAGTTTAGAGGCATGTCAGTAATTATGGAAGTATCTTCTCAGATTGTAGTGTTTTCCTCTGCCTTAGTGATAGCAATCGAAATCACTAAATTAATCTGAACAGGGTCAGGACTTTCAATGTGAGGGAAATCAGTTGGATTTGAGCATTATGTGTGTAGTACAGAGATGTTCCAGCTATAAACTCTGAATATTGTTTGAGAACAATGGTACAAGAGACCAGATATCCACCTCCAAACCTCTGAATTCCATAATGTTTGGGCAGGGTTCCAGAAGTCTGATTCTGAAAAGAGGCAGGTCTCACCAGAAGGAGGAGGTCTTACCATTTCTAAAAGGGTTAGCCACTCTTTGGAGCTGGGATGGGAATGTGGAAATTTCCATTGTTCCCTGGAATTGCAGAGAAACCTCCTGGGAAGTGCTCTTTAGAGGTTTCCCAATTTTGTTGACTAATCTCTTCAGTTGAAAAGCTTTTCCCCCCACGTATGATCTCATCTTGAGATCCTTAATTCCATCTGCAAAGATCCTTTTTCTAAATAAATTCACATTCACAGGTTTCAGCTATCTATCGCTATCTATCTATCTATCTATCTATCTATCTATCTATCTATCTATCTATCTATCTATCCATTGATCTTTAAGCACATCTATCTTCTTATGACCTAGAAAAGAATCCTTATTTAAGCTCTTTTACTGTAGCCAAAAATGTTAATGTTCACTAAACTGATTGACTTCACTGTGCTCCATTTTGGAGATGATGATTGCAAAAATGAGCAGGAATATCTAATACATAGAGATAGATCATTTTAAGGTCTAGACCTTTGGGAGTGTCAAAATCTCTCTCTCTCTCTCTCTCTCTCTATATATATATATATATAACAGGTAGTCCCAGGAGTAGAATGAGCTATTTGTGGCCCAGTATCAGTCCTGTATTTGTTCTACTTCATCCTTTTGTAGGACAAAATAGAGATCCAAGAGGCTGGGGAAGATGACTGTGTTAGTCTTTTTCTGTTGCTGATAACAGAATACCTGAAACTGGCTCCACCTTTCAAATAGCATAGCTGAATTTCCCACCCTCTTAATACTGTTACAGTGGGGATTAAATTTTCAATACATGAACTTTTGGGGGACACATTTGACCCATAGTAGTGGCCAATAGACTGCTTATATTAGTTCTTTCCTTCTTACTGTTTAAAAGCTCAAAATTTTGTGAAATGTCCTCTCCATCAAATCCTGTGTCTCTGACAAACTGTCCTTAGAGGAAAATTTCATCTCAACCTTCCGTTTCTAATATGTGGCCTTGGTGCTTATTTATGAAGTCTCCTGGATGAATTTATGGGCCAACTCAGTGTCTACATACATCAGCTCAGGAATTCTGCTGCTGAGCCCCACACACATCTACGTTGGTCAAACCCCATCCTCGCTGTGCAGACACACGCACTTATACACTGCTCACCTCCTGCAGTTTGACAGCTTTGTGACCTGGTTCAGATCCACTGAGCACTATTCAGTCTGAAAACATCAGCTCAGGAATTCTGCTGCTGAGCCCCACACACATCTACGTTGGTCAAACCCCATCCTCGCTGTGCAGACACACGCACTTACACACTGCTCACTTCCTGCAGTTTGACAGCTTTGTGACCTGGTTCAGATCCACTGAGCACTATTCAGTCTGAAAATCTACTTTTATACCAAGCATATAAACAAAATGAAACACAATTTAAGAAATCAGTTCATAGCATTTACAATTAAATTCATTAATCAAGGCAGTTTATGGAAATGCCACATGCGAATTGTAAACTTCATAAATATTCAAGTACTGAACAACTAGACAATCACATTTCTTAGTAATAAATGCCTCATCTCGGCAGCTTTATTTCAGTATGAGGGATGTAAAATATTCTCATCCACAAGCTTGCATTCTTGTTTTGAAACTTTTTCCACCACGCATATCACCAAAAAGAACTTTTCTTTTGGTTACATTTCTATTTCCATGTGTTCTTCATTTACCTTCCTCTCTAGATTTATGTGCCTTTGTACTAATTAGCACCTGCACCTGAGTTCAGGAAGCAGCAGTCAAATCAAACCAACTCAATCTGTGAAAGAAAAAAAATAGAGCAAGTTCCAAGATTTCTAGTTAATAAATATAGACAATATACTTTGTTGATGTTCGCATTCATGTGTGCCTTCTTACAGTAAGAGAATTTATGCATACTTTATTTTGGTATATGGAAATATAACCACGTGGGTATTTTCAGACTATTCTGCAATGTACTTTGCTGGTTGCCAGTTTACATTCTATTATAACAATGCAGAATGGTATTTACCACTTTCATATTACATGTGTATGAATTAGTTTCTCCTCTGAGGTTTGGGAGTAGGGAGAAAGGAAATTAAAGGAGGTCCAAGCTTTGCATTTGAGGGAATAAATGAACTGGTTCTTGAGAGATACCTTAACAGATCAAAGAGAAAGAAAATAGAGAAAAGGTTAACAATTGAGATTTTAAAAAAATGTGTTGTGAAGCAGGGAAGATCATGAAGAGGAGAATAGTCTTAGGGGAAACTGCATCTCAAACACTCTCAAACACAGAAGTGTCATCAAACAAACTAAATTCTCTCCATCTTTTAAGTTCATGTGTTACCTCCTCTATGTAAACTGAAGTCTCCTTTTTCTATGCTCCATACCTCAATTACAGCATTCACCTATGTGTTTTGCACTTGTTTGCGAGTAGTCTCTCTTCTAACTGCACAGTGATCTCTTTAAAGGCAGAGTCCATAGATTTTCATGTTGCCTCCCTGGGGTCTACTCACCCTCTAGTGTTCCTATGTTCCTAGTTCCTTCTCAAGGCCAGCCCACCTCTCTTTGAATATTTCCAGGGACTCATAATTTCACAAAGCAGCCAGGTTCACTGCTAGGACACACTGATTGCTGTGTGGTTTTTCTTTATGTTTCTTTATTGTTCCCAGTGATTCCCTCTGGAATAGCAGCAGATCTCTCTACTCCATCTGCCCACGAAGTACTATGAAGACATAAAGAAAGCTATAATTCCTGTCCTTGATAATTTTCTTTGTCAAAATAATTGTCCTTCATTTCTTCATCCTTTGCTTATTCTCTCCTTCCTTCCTCCCTGTTATTTATCCATCAAGTATCCGTTCAAAAAACATGCATTCAGAGCCAGAAAACACCAGACACAGGTATGCATATTTTTCATTATCTTTCCAAATTTGGGGTTTTGATATTTGGTCTCTCTGTAGTTTTCTACTATTAAAGCTAAATGAGAAATCAACCTATTTTTCAGATACAATCTAGCCAGCACAGAGCACAGTGAAGTGCCATTTCCCCACTTTGGGGGTTCTCCTTGAATGCCACCCAAGATGGCTTAACTATTTACAGTTGCAGTAAATGTAATTTAGATCACTTAGTGGTAAACTAACCACCCTTTTTTCCACCATTAAAACTGCTTAAGGCTACTTCTCTTTCATATTGTCATTTTTCATTTACCTTTTAACTAAATGTAGAACTTTACAAATATGCATGTTGAATTTCAAATTTGGGGGTTTGGTCTATTCAACACTTCCAAATAATTTTTATTCTATAATTTATGTTGTTTCATTACCCACAAAATTGATAAACCAGCCTTTCTTATCTTCACCCAGATTGGTGATAAGTATAGAATTGGAATCTTGAGCTTTCTTTGAGTCATGTTTCCAGCTTGATCTCCATCTATTTATCAATTCTGTCTGAGTACTGTATTTAACCAGCAATCAGCCACTGGTCAATCCAAGAGTGCTATCATCTACATCACATTTCACAATTTTATCCATAGGGATGTCATAAAAGTCTGTCAGAGTCATTCTGAAATCAATTTATCTTGTAGCTGTCCCAAAGCTAAACTTCTACCAAAAAAGAGATTGAGGTTATTGAACTGTCGGGTCCACCACTAGCTGACCCGAACAGCCCTTGCCTTGCTATCAGTCTCTCCCTTGGTGTCCCTTCTGGTGGGCAGGCGGATTGCCCAGATTCCTCTTTCCCTCCGGTCCTGTTGGAAGGAGACAGGGAAAGAGAGCCGGGAAGAGAGGTGAGCACAGCCGCGGCTCCAACCAGCCCGTTAAAGGACACTCAGACGAGGCGGGGGTTCTGTTGAGCAGTTCCGTTTATTATCACACAAGCACTTACTTTGAAAGGAAAATGGGGAAGGGAGGTTTTTACATCCTCTAATCAGCTTAAAGGTTACGAGAGTATGCATCCTGTCTCAGTGCCTAGCTATTGCAATCACGCAGTGTTCACGAGCGCGGGAGCTTGTATTTGGCCAATTAGGGCTAAGGCAAGGTTCCCACGGATACTCCCACCCTACTTCCTCCCAGTGCCATCTTAGGCTGCCACATTAATACGCCCTTGTGGGCCCAGTTCACGAGCGCGGGAGCTTGTATTTGGCCAATTAGGGCTAAGGCAAGGTTCCCACGGATACTCCCCCCCTACTTCCTCCCAGTGCCATCTTAGGCTGCCACATTAATACGCCCTTGTGGGCCCATAATGGCACTGCTTGTAATGTCACTTAATGTGGTGTTAGTTTTTAAGGCCCGACATTGAACATGACTTATTCTGAGTATTATCTCCAGTGTTTACTGCATACTCTTTGAACTACCATCAATGATATGGTTAATTAACCCATGTTTTTTTTCTAGATATAATTAATAGTGTATATCTGGTACTATAGTCCTCAAATATTTCCCATTTCCTCTTGTTGAAATTCTCAATAACCTCAACTTTTGATTTTGAAAGTTGAGTCTTATTGTGTTTAATGAGAATCGATACCACTATTAATTTTGTATAATTGGCCATTATGGTCTTCTCCCTTTTTAAAAAGCAAGTTAATAAATTATTTTTCATATGGGACATGTTATGTCTTAAGTTACCCTAATAATGATACATTTTCAATTATTACACTTGATATGCTGCCCACTTTGAAATATTGGCATCACTGGAACCTATGTTTGAGACAGGCTAATAATAGTAGTTAACACTTAGTAAGGACTTTGTATGTGTCGGGCACTATTCTTAGCATTACTTATCCATTACCTTATTTAACATTCACACCAACCCTATGAAGTAGACACTTTTCTTATCTTTTATAGATGAAGAAACTGAAGCTCAGAGAGTTGAAGTGGCTCACCAAAAATCACACAGCTAGTAAGTGGTAGCCAGGATTCAAGCCTGCATAATCTGGCTCCAGGGCCTATTCCCTTAACCACTTTTCCATAATGAAGACCGTCTTCCAACTTATTCTACATGTTGCATATTGACAGTTCAAATCCAGGTGGATAAAGTCACTCCTTAGTTCAGCTGAAGAAGGTTTTACAATATATTTTTAGCTGAAAACGTCAAATACCTCAACAGAGCCTGTGTACATTAAATGAGAATCATACATCTAACACTTCAGCATTTCCATGGGATGGTAGAGAAATATGTAAGAACAAAAACAGTGTTTGTGACATAAATATTGTTATTCTACTTTGAAATATGGGCTTGGAAAAATGGCAGACATAGGAATTGTAAGTCATTTATAATTAGTTTATCCATTTGATATTAGTTATTGTCTAGTGCCATATAGGGTTATATGGGTTTTGAACTGGGATAAAATATGACAGGGTTACATCTTGATAAGAAACATGACAAAAGAAATATCTCTTTTCATGATCCTCATCAAAGCCTCAGCATAGGTGGTTATCACTAACACAATATTAGAGTTTTGTATGAATCTATGCTTTCAGTGCATGTTTTTAATATTTAAACAATGTTTTTAATGTTTAAACAATGAAAGTTCACTTTATATAATCTCAATTCAGTCATTCTTACTTTCATCATTTGTTGAGAATATTGATTAAAATTTACCAAGTGCATAGAAAAATAGATACATAATATGCCTCATTTAATAATAGGGCAATATTGTTATAAGAAAGCATATGATTTATCATTGAACGGGCCAACAGATTTCAAATTTCCCAAATGTTTATTAAATGTCTACTATGCGGCAAGCACTGAGTGAGGGCAGAAGAAAAAAAGGTAGGGTCTCTTCCTCAAGAAGGAAGTAACAGAGCAATAAATGCATGATTACCAGGTCCAGTGGTTTTCATGGAGTGCTCTTTAAGTACAGATGAAAAGCATCTGAATTAGAGTAGATGGAACGATGTCAGATGTGGATTTCACAGGTTGTGCATCTGACCTGAATTTAAGAATGGGTACTGGTTAGCTAGGTGAAGAAGTGCATGTGTGAGTTAAGTACAGCTACAGTTAATCTAATTTGTTTGATAATCAGGGCCTGGTACATTGAATGAAAGAATAAACCTCCCCAAAAGCACATGCAGATCATATGTATGGTGCAGATTTTAACTGGTCCCTAGGAACAACTATGGTTGGAGAAGGGAAAATGAAAAACTGAGTAATATATTCCTGCTCCAGGCTCAAGAATATTTTATAGGCTTACTCTAAACACACATCGTAAAACTCTTAGACTGGCATTGACAATTAGCTGTTTCATGGATATAAACTAAGGAGACTGTTGATATTACGAAACAGCTTAGGAAGTAGCTTGTTGAATCTATCCAACTGTAAACAATTAGAATGTAATACTTTTAAAATTTGAATTTAACCAGTTTTCAAAAAGGTGTTTGTTTTTTTTTAACTAAATTCAACTGTTTTCCCCCTGCAAAAAAACCCCAATTTCCTTATGTTTATGTACCTCTGTGTATAAATGTATATATTTTTTAGTCTGTCTGTGATATTCTTGTCAGAACAATTTTAATTTCTCAAATATTCCAAATTTTCAAATATGTAGTAGGTTAAAACAACACTTTTTTAAAATCTCTGTTTCCATGATTCAGGAGTCTAGGCATGGATTAGCTGGTTCTCTGCTAGATTGAAAATCAGTGTCAGCTGGGACTCAGTTTTTATATGGAGGCTCAGCGGGTCATGGACCCACTTCTGAGCTCACTCATATTAGTGACAGAATTAATTTCCTTGCAGACTGAGGGTTCCAGCTTCTAGGTGACTGTTGGACAAAGGTTCCTCTCAGCTCTTAGAGGCCTTTTTCAGCTCTTTGCTGCATTGCCCTCTCCATAGACCCTTTATAATGTGGCAGCTTGCTTCTTTAAAGCCAGCAAGGGAAGAAGAAAGGGAGTTTGCTAGCATGGCTGGGTTTTATATAACACAACGTAAGCCTGAGTGAGAGTGATAGGTCATCACTTTGCCACATTTTATTTGCTAAAAGTAAGTTAAATTTCCTGCCTACATTCAACATGAGAGGATTATACAAAGCTGTGAATACAAGGAGGTAAGGATCAGGGGTGCCACCCTGATGTCTGTCTGCCACATTCCAAAAATGAAAATCTACTCCAGTCTTAGGCATGATTTTGGAAAGTTTCCAGGTAATCAGGTAATCAATTTTAAATCATCAATTGTTTGAGTGGCATTTAACTGCTGCACCAACAAGTGCCGCTTTAAAAAGTAATACACACACGTACGTGGACAAACACATGCATATTTTAAAGAGACCAAGTGTTTTTATAAAGCTTTTTACTCCGAATATTACTAACATTATTTATCTTCCAGACCATGTTGGAAAATAATTTTCTTTCAAATGATGATTATATATTTTTATCAGTAGTACACAGAATGCTAATTTTTTTCTCCAAATTTATCCAACAAATTTTCTCCTTTTTGTTGAACCAATTATATATATTTTAAAACCATAGGTTATTCGATTAATATTTTAGCAACTGATTAAACTTAGAAGATTGGTTATGCATTTTGATTTTTTACATAAGCATAATTATATGAAATGTTTACAGCAGTTTGTAAGAAGAGGTGATTACATGACATTGTATTCTATATGATTTTAATAAATATTATAATCTATATTTTTATATAACAAAATCTATAACATATTGACAAGCATATTAGGTAATATTAAATGTCTGCAAATGGTCATTTAGGCTAAATAAGTTACATTGAAATAGTGTGCCAAATTCATTCTAACAATTTATTCAGTAAATATTTATTAAGCAAGCATCTGCTGTGTTCTAGAAGCTTAAAACATAAGGGTAACCAAGTCATATCCTATCTGATGTTCTCAGTATTCAGGCTAGGATTGGAAAGTATTAATATGAAATAATTTATGAATGAGGACATTAAAAGTCAGAGAGTTTAATTAATATATTTTAGGTCACAAATTCAGGGACCCTAGAATTAGGACTGGCATCCAGATCTTCTGTATGACAATTTAATGCCTTTATACTACCTCTTGTGGTCCTTAAGTAGTAAATCATCCTTCATTTCTCAGAGTGACCTGCTATAAGGAGACTGAACCCCTTCAAAGTTGTTTTTCCTGATGTAGTTGAGACATTGCGTTGATCCAAACAAACTCTCTGGCCTGGTCCCCACTGAGACCAGACAGACTGTGAGTCAGCTGGTGATGATTAGAGCTCATCTTAGAAATATGAAACAAAATGAGGCTAAGTGACACCTAGCAGAGTCAAGCCTGTGACTGGCCTCATTAACACCATGCTCTACCTACATGTGCTAGCTAGTCACAGGTGTCAGTGTAGAATTCAATCTATATACTGCTTTTCTTCCTTTTCATTTGACCTTTGCCCATTCTGTTTAATGCCATGTAATGAAAGACATCTTTAAGAAGCTGTCTGTTTAATCTCATAGGTTTGCAAAAAGTATTACATTCCCACTCTGTATGTAGTGATTCTTGAAAATATTTACTAAATGGTGGTAATATCTAGAGCTATCTCTTAAAAAATATTTCAAAGATAGTATCAGTGTTAACAATTTATAGTAAAACATCAGTGTGATTAAATAGTTCTTTAAGCAGGTTTAAAAGCTGCTTTAAATATGTACATATTGTACATCGAATTGACTTGTCAGATTCTGGTTACTAAATACATTGAATTCACACTGAGAAAACTCATTTCCCTACAGCTTACCTTTTGATAAGCACAGTTGGCCCATATTTTGACCTGAGTTACTATATGTCTTGTTGTTCACTGTATGCCTAGGTATCTCTGTCTCTCTTTCTCTTTCACTCACTCTCTCTTTGTATGAACTTGGCTGCATAAACTAAATTTTTCTAATATTAATAAAACTGCTGATTTTTACCAGCACACACTCTGTCACAAAGGCAGAGTAGCTCGTTCTTGTAATTCAGTTGTATGTATGCACACCTTTGTTTTCTTGTTGTAGAAATTGCCAATTAGTATTTCTCAGTTGATAAGTGAGGTTGTAGATTATTTTCCATTTACCTTAAGTCTTGGTGTATCAGGCAGGCTGCAACACAGGGTTTCTAGGGGAGGGTCCACTATTGTCCTTTTCTCTTCCAAATACAAAAGTTCAGGAAAAAAAGCATTCTCATGTGTTATCCTTTGTGGCTGACTACCTGCATTTTGGAGTTGGTATGGGGCGATGAGCAGAGATTTAAAAATAGAACAAATATGGTTATGGACAGTTCTGGGGAGTAGAATAATAAAGGTTTGGGGGCAATTTATTTACATAGAAGTATTTCAAAGAAGTTAATATTATATGTTTTATATTTAGACCAATGTGATTTTTAAGGGATTATGTACACGAGAGCTCCCGCTTTGTTTTTCTGGGGTGATAATGTTCCAGATAATTCTTGTCACTAAAAAGAAGTGTTGTAAAGAAATGAAAATTACGTTCAGAGAAATATCTGATTTGCTCATGTTTCCTATTAATCGTGAGCCACACAGTTATGAGGAGGAAAAGCAAAATAATCCTAACATAATACAACGCCATAGTCCCTAGTGAGGTAAAAATATATGAATAGATGTTCAATTCACATTTTTGTGAAGAATACAATAAGAAGAATGCAAATTATTTATATTGCAACCCAGAAATAATACAAAAGTGTGGTCTTCTTTCCCAAAATAAACTATCCCAATACTAAGACAAGCCTTTTTTTTTTTCAAGGTCTGCTGTAAAACTTACTTCCAATGTTCCCCAAAACAGAGGTGAAATAAGTTGTTTAGTCTCTTAAACAACTAGCTTATGTTGGTTATTGATAATAAATTTGAAGATAGCCTTATGTGTGATTGAACCATCTCTTCCCTTGGTTTCCAGGACTATTTACATTTCTCTTCCTATGCATTGGCCTTTCCTTTTCTGGTTCCTTCTAACTTTCCCAACTAGTCCTCAGACTTTTCCCTTCACTGTTAATAGTCCTTGCCTTAGCTGGTCATCCATTGACTGACAATTCACAAACTTATTTCTCCAGACTCAACCACAAGTGGGAGTCAATATGTTCATTCAAACTCAGAATTTCTATAGAAAAATGTATATATGAGTTATACCCAAGGTAGATAAACACAAGCACATATATATATATATGTTTGTTTTTTTTTTGTCTTTTTCGTGACCGGTAAGGGGATCGCAACCCTTGGTGTGGTGGCGCCCGCACCGCGCTCAGCCAGTGAGTGCACAGGCCAGTCCTATATAGGATCCGAACCCGCGGCGGGAGCGCTGCCGCGCTCCCAGCGCAGCACTCTCCCGAGTGAGCCACTGGGCCGGCCCCAAGCACATATATTTTAATACTCCACTTAGAGTTCTAATAGATGTCTTAAACTCAACCTGCCCTAAAATGAATTCCAGACTTACAATCCCCAAACTTACTCCTGTCCCAGAGCCCCCACCTCACTAAACAGCAGCACTCTAATTCCTGTTGCTGAAACCAAACATGTTTGATTTCTTCATTCCTTCCTTCCTTCCTTCCTTCCTCCCTCCCTCCCTCCCTCCTTCCCTCCCTCCCTCTCTCTCTTTCTCCCAAATTTAGTTTAATTCATGAAAATGAAGCAGCTTAAAGTAAATCTGTTAACGACACTGCTTATTTTTTTATTGATTATGCATATTCATGAGGTGCAAAGCTGTCCATCACCACCTGTGTCTAAGATGTAATGATCATATCAATACTATATCAGCACTCTCATCCCATTATCACAAATTGCAATTATTCCCCGTGTCTTCCACCCAACCTACCACCAACCTCCCTCTCACTCTCTCTCTCCACCCCAGCAACCCTAGGTCTGTTTTCTCACTCTATAAGTTGAATGCACTGCTATGGTCTTTCTTTCCTTCCATCTTTCTCTCTTAGCTCCCGCTTATGAGTGAGGACGTGTGGTATTTTTCCTTCTGTGCCTGGCTTATTTCACTTAGCATAATTTCCTACAAGCCCATCCATGTTGCTACAAATGGCAGA
This sequence comes from Galeopterus variegatus, assembly GCF_000696425.1. NCBI lineage: Eukaryota > Metazoa > Chordata > Mammalia > Dermoptera > Cynocephalidae > Galeopterus > Galeopterus variegatus. The sequence continues at coordinate 107,548 of NW_007729847.1, forward strand.
ATTTCATTCTTGTTTATGGCTGAGTAATATTCCATTGTGTATATATAACACATTTTCCTTATCTAGTCATCTATTAATGGACATTTTGGTTGGTTTCATATCTTGGCTGTTGTAAATAGAGGTGCAATAAACATGGGAATGCAGGTATCCCTTTGTTATGATGATTTCCATTCCTTTGGGTATACAACTATAAGTGAGATTGCTAGATTGTAAGGTAGTTCTATCTGTACTTATTTGAGAAATCTCCATACTGTTTTCCATAGTGGTCGTACTAATTTACAGTCCCAGCAACAGTGTAGAAGAGTTCCTTTTTCTCTGCATCCTTGCCAATATTTGTTATTCCGTATTTTTTATTATAGCCAGTCTAACTGGGGTGAGATGATATCTCAATGTGGTTTTAATTTGCATTTTCTGGGTGATTAGTGATGTTGAGCATTTTTTCAAGTACCTGTTGTCCATTTGCATGTCTTCCTGTGAAAAATGTGTCTTCATCTCCTTTGCCCATTTTTTAATTGGGTTATTTGTATCTTTACTGTGTAGTTGTTTGACTTTCTTATATATTCTGGATTAATCCCTTGTTTGATATACAGTTTGCAAATATTTTCTCCCATTCTGTAGGTTTGTCTTTTCACTCTGTTCATTGTTTCTTTTGCTATGCAGAAGCTTTTCAGTTTCCTATAATCCCATTTGTTTATTTTTTCTTTAGTTGTTTAGTGCTTTTGTGGTCATATTCACAAAGTCTTTGCCCAGTTCTATTTCCCAAAGTGTTTCCCCTATATTTTCCTTTAGTAGTTTTATAGTTTCAGGTATTACACTTAAGTCTTTAAGCCATTTGGAGTTGATTTTGGTATATGATGAGAGGTGCAGGTCTAGTTTCATTCTTCTGCCTATGGATTTTCAATTTTCCCAGCATCATTTATTGAAAGGACAATCTTTTCCCCAATGTATGTTCCTGTTGCCTTTGTCAAAGATTAGCTGGCTGTAAGTATGTGGGTTGTTTTCTGGGTTTTCTATTCTGTTCCATTGGTCTGAGTGTCCATGTTTATGCCAGTACCATACTATTTTGGTTAATGTAGCTTTGTAGTACAATTTGGAGTCAGGTAGTGTAATGCCTCCAGCTTTATTTTACTTTGCTCAGGATTACTTTGGCTGTTCGGGATCTTTTGTTGTTCCATATGAATGTTAGGATTGTTTCTTTCTCTCTCTCTCTCTCTTTTTTTGACACATCATATTCACCCTAACAGCAAAATATAACCAAACCTACCTATTCTTGCCCTTCCGCTACCTACTTCTTCCACCCTGGCCTAAGCCAGTTGTTTCTCAGATGGGTTATTGAAATAGCCTCCTAGCTGCTCCACCCACCTCCCTACTTGCCACTCTACCATCTGTCTGCAACATGGCAGCCAGAGCGTGAGCCTCTAAAGATCTCTTAGACCATGTCATTCCTCTTCTTAAAACCCGCCAAAGGCTTCCACCTCATTCTGAGTCAAAGTCGACACCTCCCACTGATACACACACAGTCACAGAGACCCTCCTCCCAGCTTTCTCTCTTCTGGTCTCTCACTCGCTCCCTTGCTCCAGCCACATGTGCCCCCTTGTGGTCCTGCCCTGCCTCAGGGACTTCGCCCTGATAATCCTCTCTACCTGTAATGCTTTATCTACTTTTCCTCAGGTCTCTGCTCAAATATCACCTCACCAAAGAGGACTTTCTTGACTACATCTTGTAAAATTTCATACTTACCTTACACTTATTTCCTCACCTTTATTTTTCTCCACAGAACTTATCATCACTAGATAAAATATATGTCTATTTGTTTGCTGTCTATTGTCTACTTCAAGAATAACAGGAATTTTGTTATATTTATGCCATACTCTGGTGCCTAGAACATGTAGAAATTATTCCTGTTTATTAAATGAATAAGTTATTATATTAAATAAGTCATTTTTTAGAGCTGACTTGCACAAGTGGGAGTCAATATGTCAATTTTAACTCTGAATTTCTGTAGATAAATGTATATATTATTACTATCCAAGGTAGCCCAGATTATTCTTAAATTATATTTAAGAAGATGAAATAGGATAGAGATATCATTTGATAGTTTTATTACTATAGGGTTTTTAGTATTGGATATACCAGGGGACAAATCATGAAAAACTATAATTACATGCCAAAAAATTCTGACATTACTCTGATTATTCTTTAAGGCTATTATTATCCTTGATTCCAACATTGGCATTTCATGTTTGTTCCACTAAATTTTATTTCCTTTTAAAAATATTAAATATTGAAGGCATATGTAAGCTATTTTTATAGCTGATTTGCACAAGCGGGAGTCAATATGTCAATTCTAACTCAGACTTTCTGTAGAGAAATATGTATTTAATGCCTAAAGTAGACACATACAAATATATTATATTTGCTGTACTCTCTTTGATAATGTAATATCTTTAATGCCATAGAAATTAATTACTTGACTTGTTCCCACAAAAGCTCTAATATTTATAATTAAATTTCTGGACCACAATGAAAGGAAATAGGCTTGACTTTACATTTTATGTATTAACTTTTGTATATCTTCCTTTTTTCTCTCTCCAATGAAAGTCTTATTAATGCATAATTTAATCATGTTTGTGTGGTTCTCTCACACCTAAAAAGGTGTTCCTTTCAGCTTTTCTAAGCATAGAACAATATGACTGCCGCATCTATAGCCCTATGGGACCAGAAATGCTGCTCGCCAGGCTACGGGAATTTTCTACCAAAGGACTTGAAAGATTCAATGTTTCATAAAGAGTTAAACTGGGTTTAACAAAACTGTCTTGACCACAGAAAGTTTGGGATTTTTTTTTTAGAAGAAAATAGTCCTTGGCAACTACCACGTCCAACACCGTCTATGTAATAATGAGAAAAATTAAAATATTCCTCATGCCCTTGGATAATTGCTGACTGAAGTTCCTCTCACCTGCAATGGCTTGCTGTCTGGTCATTCGAACTGGCTCAGCCACTGTTAAGGCTGCCACACTAGCCTAATTGTTCCCTCTATGTTTTTCCCTGATGTTTGTAATCCTGGTCTCTCCATGTCATTCAAATCTCAGCTGAAAGGTCACTTGCTCAGAGAGGGCTTACCTGGCAACCCAATCTAAAGCAGCCTTCAGGCACCTGCTAGCACATCCCTTATTTTAATTTTCAGCATAGCACGCCTCACTGTCTTCTTTCAGGAGTGTTTGTTTTTATATTTTTTATGTGTTTGTTGTTCATCTCACCACATTAAACACATCCAGTAGCAGCCTTGATTGTTTTATTCACTGCTGCATTCCCAGCGACTAGAACATTTCCTGGCAGTTAGTTGGTGTCAGTAATTATTTATTTAATAAATGAATGATGAAATCCCTGTTACTTCTCATACTTACGTTAATGCTTAAAAATCATTAGGTGCCTAAGAATGTAGAACCCAATGAATATAGATTTTCCTCCCACCTCATCATGGGTCATTAGCAAAACATAAAATTAACTGACCTAATCATCACAGGCCATCAGGGTAATATGACCAGGTGTTTCTGATGTTGTCACACTGCTCTTTGATAAACATATTAATCACACTATGTTTATTAGTTTATTGGTAATTTACATCTCCCATCACCAAGGACAGTCTTGCTTTCCTGCATCTGAAATAAGGAAGACTGCTTTGTCGTTCTTCTTGATGTTTTTCTTTGCAGGAAATATTTTAGATGAGTTACATTAAAATATAGAAAAATCAGCTTTAATGTTTTTTTCTTATCAGAAAAAGAGGTTAATTGTATTCATTCAACAAATAAATTTTTTTTTCCTTTTTGTCTTTTTTCGTGACCGGCAACAGATCGCAACCCTCGGTGTTGCGCCCGCACCTCGCTCAGCCAGTGAGCGGCCGGTCCAACAAATAAATTTTGAGCACCCACATGCACTTCTCTCATTGAGTTTGGTTTCTATTTGAGGGAGGAGATAAACAAATAACAATATGGCAGGTTCTGTGCTGAATCCAAATTCTTTAATGTAGAAATTATTATTATATTTTTTATCTTACATCTTAGGGAAATTAAGCTCAGAGGAGTAATATAGCATACCCGTACTTACACAGGCAGTAACAGAGTTAGGATTTAAACATAAATTTTTACTCCAACACCTCTTTCCTTTGTCCTTTGGAAAAAGAACATTCTATGAAAATTTAAATAATAATAACATAATTGTGAATCTTATAAAGCTTTAAAATAATTATAATTTATACCAAAAAAAATTTACCCATTCAAATAGAGAAATTTGCTATATGTTCTGGACAAAGAAATTAAGTACATTATTCGTTACAATAATATATTACTTTACACATCTAACGAGTGCATCAAAGTTTATCAGTAATTGTACAAAATGTTCTCTTTACAATAGCTCTAATTGCATTAATATGGTGGGCATTAGATTCTGGTAGGTGGTTAAACTGATCTTTAAATCTATCAACACTCCTATGCTAATCCTTTAGATAGCTCACTGTCTAGTCCCTGCAGACTGTGGTGTGGACCCGAGCCCTGTCCCAGGGATTCTACTGCATTGTGAATTCTGACTTTATGTTTTGGAAATAGAAGCCTTTAGAGGCAAAGAAATATTTGTGATTGAAGTATCATGGGTGAAAGTGCTTCCAATAGGGAATCTAGTGTGGGGATATGGGAGTCATGCAGCTCAAGTTACCAGCATCTCTTTGGGATACTGAGATCAGTAAGTGAGAAATGAGGCACTTTGTACGATTGGGTATAAAACGGACAGAATGATGCTTAGAACTTCAAGCTCTCTTCCCAGTTGAATCAGCCAACAGGTCTTTGTGGAGTATTTAGACCAGTGTAGCTGATGCTTTTATTCCTGGCACTTTGTTAGTTTGGGATCAATTTGATAGTCATAAATGTAGTTACAGCTCTTTGGCTTGTGAAAATGAGAGAGGTATAAGCTCATGAAATAAGGAAATCTGTTTTTGTTAATGCAGAATGGGCAATTCCAAAACAATCAACCATAGCCGCCAAATAATTGGTTAAATCAATGGAGACTTAGTCAATCTTTTATTCATTTAGTCATTTCAAAAATATTTATTCATGGTCTACAGGTATGCTAGAAGCAGAGTTGAATACACAGTGTTCTTACCCTCAGGAACTTCACAATCGACATGCAAAAATGAGACATGCATACTCCCACTAAACATTAAATGACAATTCAAGAGGCAGCACAGGCAGTCTATGATAAAGTGTCATATGAATGGTATAAAAAAATAAATGATATAACCTTGTAAAAAGAAATGATTGAGGAAGGGAGGCACCATGGAAAAACTTGGCATTGCCTTGTGTTTGGATTTGCATGGGTTGGAGTTGAATAAATAGAAGGTGTGTTCCAAGTTGGGGGGCTGAGGAACATTCAAAATGGGGTCAAATGCATGAAACTAGGAATTCATTTTTTGCCTTTGGGAAACAGTCAGAAATTGCAAAAATACTTTCTGACCGTATTATATGGTGCCTTGACTATCAAGCTAAAACACTGGGGACTTTATCCTGAGAATAATGGGGAATCAGTGAAGGTTTTCTATGGGGGAGTGGTAGGACAAGGGACAAGGGAAGCATATCTGAATAACTAAGCTGATAGAAATGTGCACAATTTTTTGAAAATAGTGAGAAATGAGAAAGGAGGAAAGCAATTAGGACAGTAGTTCTTAACTTTAACATGCTTAAGAATCCAAATAGGGAGCTTGTTAAAAGTGCAAATTCCTGAGCCTTGCTCCAGAGATTCCGATTCAGTAAGTCTGGAGAGGGCCCATCATCTCCATGTTAATAAGGATCAATGTGATTCTGACTTAAGTGGTCTTCAGACCAAATTTTGAATAATACTGAATTACAAGGCTGTCACAATAGTCCAGGAATAAAGTGGTGAAGGTTTGTACTATACTTTGGAAGTAGGAATGACAAGGAAATGATGGCTGAATGGATAAGTTAAGGAAGAATTGATAAGACATAGAAATGTTTAAAGACAAGAAATCAAAGGGCAAAAATAGTCTGAAATGATATTTGTGTATTTAATTCAATGTATTTTGTATTTTTTTGTTTATACAACTAGATTTGCTAGTCAATTCATTCACTTAAAAGAGTCAGTACTCGGGCCAGCCTGGTGGCGCACTGCTACAGTGCGCCGCTTGGGAGCGTGGCGGTGCTCCCGCCGAGGGTTCGGATCCCACATACAGACCGGTTCCCGCTCACTGGCTGAGCGAGGTGTGGGAGCAACACCGAGGGTTGCGATCCCGTTGCCGGTCCCGGTCCGGTACGGGTGCGACACTGAGGGTTGCGATCCGTTGCCGGACATGAAAAAAGACAAAAAGGAAAAAAAAAAAAAAAGAGTCAGTACTCATAAAGATAATGCCCAAATGTGAACTACAGAGAAAATACAATATGAAATAATGAGTATGATAATACATGTAGATTAAAAAAAAAGCAATCTAGGAAAAAAAATAAGCCACTACTTTGTATTATATTCAAATATGTTCTAATGATTATTTTTCTCCATCATGGTTTCAACTAATTCTCAGTCAAGTTTCCTGGATTCCTTTTATAATTAGCTTTTGAAAGTGGATGTAGAATTCTCAATTATCTAAATCTTCCTCATTTAGCTAAGAGGCCAACTCTAGGGAATACATTGGAGCATCTCTGTAGTTACGGTTGTCCTACATCTTGGATTTAGGAAAATAATTCTAATTTAAAATAATCTTTTCCATTTTCTCGAGATTTATCAGACTATAAACTACAATTCTTAGTTTGGACAATATTGCTAATTGGAATTACAGTCCATAGTGGGTAAAATACACAATCTTGGACCTTATTCTAAGTGAGTAGCTAACAGGACAAACAATAAGAAAATCTCGAGAAGGTTATTATTGCTAGGTTTTAGCGTACATTATTAAGCCATCGTCAGATGTGGTACTGATGAAAGGTATAAGAAAAATTAAGTTTTCAGTAAAAATTACAATGATTACCAGAGGAAATCAGGTCTCAGGTTGATGCAAATTTTGGGTCATGATGCTTCTGCTAGTTTTCATAAAACAGTAACTGATAATCAAAAGCCACTTTTCAAAAGTATTCTTTTCTTTAAAAAAATTTGGAGGTTCTTTTATTTCATACCTTCCTTTACATGTATGAAGAGATTTTTTGGTGTTTTAGTTCATAACATATGAGTATTTTTATAGATTACCTTCACCGTTAATGTGAGGTATAATGTGGTGTTAGGAACTATTGGAAATGTTTTTTTCACATGGACATTGCCTAAAATCACTGAAATTAAAAAGTTCTTAATTCTACCAACAGAAGGAAAAAAGTAAAAGAAATTCAAGTACCTCGAAGAGTTAAAACATTGTGTTTCAGTCAGTTTCAGTTAAGTGTAAATAACAATCATGTCCCTTCATGCTTTAAAAGGATGTTTGGTTTGAAAGAGGGAAGCCTTTGACCTTATGAAAGGGATAAGGGAAGTCAAGTAGAGACAGAAGAACGAGGACTTGGGAGAAGTTTCAACTGAGAGGAAAGGGGAGCAGTAAAGGAAGGCAGGGGAGAAAAGTAATCTGTGCAGGGCAGCACAGATTACTTTGGGGTGAACTGCTACAGTCAGAGCTGTGCCCTTGAGTTCAGACAGGCTCTCATTCCCTGTGCGCCTCTGGGACTCACAGGGAAGCTGCTGAAACCATCTTCTGGTAGGTTGACCTTCACCTTTCACCCAAATACAACAGGAAGTATTTTCTCACAGAGAGAATGTTGTAAATAGTGATTTGTTAGTGATTGAACTTGTCATCCAGTACTTTCTTTTATATCAGTGGTCAGCAAACTGTTTCTGTAAAGATCTATTTAGCAAATATTTTAGACTTTGTGGGCTATACAGTCTCTGTCACAACTACTCAAGTCGGACACTTTAGTGTGAAAGCAGTCGTAGACAATAAGTACATAAATGCTTGTGGTTGTGTTCCAATAAAACTTTATTTACAAAAATAGGTGTTGAACTGGATCTGTCTCATAGCCACAGTTTGCCCACCCCTGTTTTATTGCACTATGTGGTATTTCTATTATGGAGTAATAGACTGGCTTAGAACACTAACTACATTTCCTAGCATAGTTTCCTAGAGAGATAAGTTCCAGATTAAAAATAGATATGAACCTGACCCAATACTAGATCTGGTAAATTCCTTAACTAAAGAAATATGAAAGGTATATGGAAGTGCATAGTGACTAGAAATTGGGTTTCAGTATTTTCTAATTATGTAAATTTTGGCCAGTTACTTAGGACATCTTTTCATCATCTATAAAGTAGAAATGATAATACATTTCTTATAAAAAGGTTATGGCTGTCAATTGCTGTAGCTTAAGTGGAATGCCCATTGCAGCAGCATCTGACATTGTCAGCCCTCAATAAACATCTGTTTTCTTTGTTCTCCATATGCCAGAAAACACAAATGGAGTAGAAATAAATGTAGAAAACAAAGGAGAGAAGAAGACAGAATGAGTTTCACTTTTAAAATAAAGAAGCTCTTTATCTCACTAAAATATTCACTGCTGGCTTAAAGCCACAGTCCTATTACTACTTGAACATAGCTGATAATTTTCAACATCTCTGCACCTGACATGGGACTGTGGGGATTCTTGGTTGTCCACTTTCCTAATTTTCTAGATTTTATATATATATATATA
>NW_007729847.1:116703-128042 GCF_000696425.1 Galeopterus variegatus
TATATATATATAAATATATGCATGCATACATATATACATGTATTTATATATAAGTAAACACACATATACATATAATAAAATAATGTATATGTGTATATAAGTGTATACATGTATATATGTGTGTATATATACATGTATATATACTAATGTATATATGTGTATATATATATACATGTATTAGTTATGTAATAGATACTGTGCTAAGCGTTTTACATCTGTTATCTAATTTAATCCTTATAGACACTTTGCCAAATTGGTCCTGTTATCCTCATCAGTGAGAAAACTGACACTTAGAAGTTAATGTAACCCACCTGCAGTCGCACCTCTAAAAGTCTCAGAGCTGGAACTGAAACTCAGAGCTTTCTGGCTGTGATACCTGTTCTCTTAATAACCATGATAAATGGTATACTTTTTAAAATAAAAAATATTTAACTGGAATGAGACCATTGGTTCAGTCATTTTGACTGAATGGATTCGTTATTTATGGCTTACTTGACTAACATCAAAGAAGAAATGGGTCAATTAGGCCACTCTGTGGTTTATAATTGGTCAATTAGTCGACATCTTTGAACCTGCACAGAGACCCTTGCAAATAAACCTAGATCTACATTTGGCACACTCCACAATGCATTCTGAACAATTCAGTGTGTTCAAAAGATGAGATTTCTATTATTTATGCATGAAGAAAATCTGCTGTTTTCCATGCACTGAGCCAGGGATAAAATTACTCAGCCTTAGTAATATGAGACCATGGATCTTCCATTTATTTTAAAATGGTAGTATCATGCTGAGGAGAATAATGGTTCATATCCTCTTCTCCTTTCTCCTAATGCTATGTCAAAACTACACTGATTAAAATAAATAAAATCTTGTATCACTGTGTCAAGTCTGTAAGAAGATAGAGTAAGCAAGCAAAAATGGTGAAAATTAACACGTTGGAGAGTTTGCCTTGAATTGTAAGTTCTATATATTTTTTTTCTCTCCTGAAGTTCTTATTTTCTTCAATTCTACTTACCAAGTTCCATGAAAATTTAACAAATTCATCAAAATAAACAGCACCTTTTCCAATGTTTAAAAAAAAGCCCTATTTCATTAAAAATTTTGCATTCACAAAGAAAGTGAATAACTTGGCTGCAATCCAAGTTAGTTTGTGAGTATGTCCCAGGTCCTGATCCTAATTCTCTCTCTTTTGGAGGGAACATGTATTCCTTGCTGATCCTAATTCTCTCTTTCGGAGGGAACATGTATTCCTTGAGGACAAATCAAGGAACTAGTCTTACCTCAATGCCAGGAGCCCCTTTAAAGTCTTGTTTGCTTTAGATCTTAAGGGAGAATAGTGGAACAGCTGAACAGTAACACATTTGTTATCACTTGAAGAAAAGCCATTTGATTTAATGAGTTAGACTTTTTCATCTTTCAATTAATAACATCTATAGCTACATTAGGAATTGAATTTGGTGATCTTGGATAATTATCTAAAGATATTTTCAGACCCCTTGAAGGCTAATGAATTAAAATTTGGATGGCTAATCCTAGAATGGCTTTATTCCTGCAAAGTGGGAGAGAACCTCCTTCTCCTTTCTATTTATTTAAGGTTTCTAGTTTGGGCATCTGGAGTTCCTTTCAATGTGTTTCCATACTTAATAGCCATCTAATTCAGGAGGATGAAGGAGGAAGAAACAAAAGGAAAATGTCTGGTTTATTTCACACATATAATATGCACATGGTGTAGCATAGTATTTTGCACAAAATGTGAAGTAAAGATGGACCTTAGTTTAAATTTATAATTTCATTTGTCAACAATCAGTAGCAGAAGCAGCAGCAGCAGCAAATTCTTATTAAGTGTGTGCAATGGACTACTTTATTTAATTCTTACAAAATTCCATAATGTATATTTTGTCACTGATCTGTTTTATAAATGGGAATCTAAGGTTTAGAGCAGTTACAAAACTTGTCCCATATTACACACCTGTTGGGGATTCAAATTAATTCTTTCTGCTAATTGTACCCATCCTATTAAATAGAACATCCCATTTCATTCATGAAGAAATTGACAATGTCCATAGAAACAAAAAATATTAATAGTAGACTAGGTACCAGGACTGCAGAGAGGCAGGAAAGGAAAATCTGTCTGGAGTATGAGTTCTGAGAACCAGGAGTGTGAATTGTAACCCTGGCTTTGCCCGTACTATCTGTGTGCTCTTGGACAAGTTACTATCTTCTCTGTGCCTCAGTTTCTTTTTCTGTACAATGGGGATAGTAATTAATTAATTCTTGAAAAGCAGTAGAACAATGCCTGGCTCACAGTAAACTCAATGAATATTAGTTATTAGAGTTTAGGTATCCTGTCCTTGTATATCTTATACCTTTTATCTCTTACAACAGACTTTAGGTGAGTGCCTCATTCAGAGATATATTGAAAATTTTTATACATCAGTATGGTTTGAAGAACATGAGATATTATTGAGAAGGTAGGAAATTTTTCTCTCAGTATCCGTCTTTTATCTTAAACTAGCTTAATTCTCTTCTTTTCTCTAACTCCATTTCCTGATCCTTAGACAACTACCCTGAGTTCTTGTTAATTGTTAACTAATTCCTGCTATGATGTTTGCTGACAGCTAAAATGTTAGATGATAAAGAATATTGTATTTTAATGGCAGATATTTGAGAAACAAAATTGCTTTCTGACCCTAGGAAAGACAATTTCTGTCGGAGGTAGATAGTTAGGGATGTATGTGTGTCAGAAGGGAGGAATCACAGCCAAAGAACACAGCAGGTTCCCCTTGCATTTGAGAGCTACACACATCTTTTCACAAATTTTTTTTTATCTTGATTCAGTGTTAATTTAAAAACTAAATTTTGAGAGGAGGATAAATTCTATTTTAAAGAAGATTGTGATTATTTTTAGCTCAGAGTTCTATCTGGGTTCTCCGCATTTATGTTACCACAGTTTTAAAAGTTTGCCCAGTGATTCAATTTGGAGACATTACAAATACAGTGTTTACAAATGGCCTGCAGCTTTCTCTTCCAAAGATGGAATATTCAGCTCTGAATTGGTTGCTGTTCCTTTTCCTCCCTCTCAGTTTTATCTGTTCTGTTGGTGATGATGTGGGTTCCCTGCCCTGTGAGGTTTTTATTGCCCTTATGGTTTTTGTTATGTAATAGTCAATACTTGCAAAAGAGTCCTTGTAACATATGTGTAGGTTACGGAGCATATAACTTATGAACAGCAATATCATCAATATATTGTCTTTATCTGTGAGCTTTTTCTTTCTTCCATTCACTGTCTTTTCTTTCCCCACTCACCAGGTAACAATCATCAGAAAGTTTGTGAATTGCATAAGCTAAAAAATGTTTAAATACTTTTTAAAAAGTCAATATGTAAATATCCTCTAAAACCTGCTACCGAAGTATGGTCTGCAGACCTGCAGTGTCAACATCACCTGGGAGCTTCCTAGAACTTCAGCCCCTACCCAAGACCTACTGACTTAGAATCTGCATTTTAACAAGAATCTCTGTTGATTTATATGTGCATTAGTTTGAGGTGCACTGCACTGAAATATATCATTTTGTTTTCCTTGGGGCTGTTTTGTTGGTATGTTTTCTTCTTTATTTATTGTTTTTGAGCTTTAGAAGAATGGCATACTCTTTTTTCATCTTCTGCCACTTGCTTTATTTGCTCAACAGGGCATTTCTAAGATTCATTCAAGTTGTTTGGGATAGTCATTCACAGCTGCATGACGTAACATTTGTGTTAATAGATTTTCTTACTAAACATTTAGTTTGTTTTCAGCTTTTTGTTATAATGCATAATCCTGCTATGAACACTCTGGTACATTTCTGCGTGTGTGCATGTGTGTGTGAGTCCCTGTGTGTGTTTGCAGCATAACACATTTTCTGTGCTATGTAGCTTGGAATAGAATTCTGAATCATAGTGTATGTGAATGTTTACCTTTACCAGGTAATGGTAAATTGTTTTCCCACCAACAATGTATGAGTTCCCTTTGATCCACGGCTTTTCCAACACATGGTATCATCAGGCTTCTTAGTTTTTGATGACCTAGTGGACATAAAATGCCCTCTTACCGTGGTCTTTTCTTGCATCTCCCTGATTACTAACAAAATCCCATTCTGCTTTCCTCTTCATTCAAATGCCTTTCCATGTATTTTGACTATTTTTCTATTATTTTTTTCTTGTTGATTTATAGGAATGCTGAATTACTTTAAAAAAGTCTTTTGAGAATCACTTGTATTGCAATATTTTCTCCCAGTTTCTGACTTATTCTCTCACTTTCTTGACCACTCTTGATGAGTAAAAGTTCTAAATGTTAATGTAGTTTGGTTTATCAGTCTTTTACTGTGAGTGCTTGTGTGTGGAAAAGAAATCTTCCCTTGTGTTAATATCATAATAGTATTCTAATGATATCAGTGGATGGGTGGTTTAATATAGAATTAGAGAGCTAGAGTGATATTAGCTGAAATATACTACTCATCTGCTGATATTGTTAAATAACTCATCCATTGACTTTTTACTTTAAAAAAGTTTATGTTTAATTTCCCCCCTTTGTCATCCAGGCGAGATCACAGGTTTTGGACTTAGGTTGGCCAGAGCTGAAGTCCAGGGTTTGACACTAAACAAGTATCTGACCTTAGATAAGTGGCTTTTCCTATGAGCTTCAGTTCCTTCACATGTAAAATGGAGTTACACTTATAATTCCTCTATTTTAAGAAGTCCATCAATTACAATATTTGACTCAATTTAATAGAAGCTTTTAAAAATGAGAAATACTATTTTAAATTTACAATTTCTTAAAAGAATAAAAAAGTATGCACTTTGCCATACTAACCACATTACTTTTTGCCATACTAAACGCCATACCTACCACATTACTTTTCAGTATCTCAAAGTGTAAGATTAAACCTTCGCATTAAGAATTTTTGGATCTAGGGTCGGCCCGGTGGCGCACTGGAGAGTGCACCGCTTGGGAGCGCGGTGGCGCTCCCGCCGAGGGTTCGGATCCCATGTGGAGACCGATTCCCGCTCACTGGCTGAGCGTGGTGCAGGCGCAACACCGAGGGTTGCCATCCCATTGCCGGTCCCCAGTACGGGTGCGACACCGAGGGTTGCGATCCCGTTACTGGTCAGTAAAAAAGACAAAAAGGAAAAAAAAAAAAGAATTTTTGGATCTAAAGACTGGTTAAGAATATTTTCTTAATCATTTTTGGCCTTTGGTAGTTGGAACTAATTTAATAGTAACAAGCTCCTTCTCATAATCTTTTTTGCATCTTTGAGATTAAGAGTGACATTTCAAGGCATATAGATTCAGTTTTATAAATTTAATTATTAACCACTAAAAGCTAAACATCTCTTAAAAATGAGATACAAGCTTCTGACAGATGGATACGTAGCACCTGAGTGATCATCCTTTAGGTCTCATGAATCAGTCACTCTCAAAGTTCTATGACATCTTCCCAGGGACTTGGTAACTTCTAATCATTTTGAGAGTATCTCTGCTGAATCATTGGCCATGATTATGCTAACATTTCAATAATAAAACACATATATACATGTATACAACTTTAAATACTTATGGATACTTTGTTGCTTTACAATAAGATATGAAAGTATAGTCTTTCTCCTAGAAAGAAATAGTTTCTTCACTTACAATAAATGTTTGTCTCCCAGGCATATTTTCATTTTTTTCTAAATACAGAACTTATTTCTTCAGTGTGATATTAGTTTTATCTTTGGAAGACATTTTAACTGAATATTAGGAGTCTAAATTTGATTCAATTAAGTTTAATATTTAACAATGTGTAATTATATAAATACAAGTAACAAACCCGAAGTCCTTACCATGGTCAACATGGATCTCCCTGATCTGCCATCATTTTCAAACATTCTCCACCTCACTTCACCCCAGGCCACTGGTCCCTTTATTATTCCTCAACCATAACAAGCTTGCTGCAACTTTCCCGTTGCCTGGGATGCTGTCTCATTCCTTTACTTCCTCCAGGTTTCTGCTCAAATGTTACCCTATCAGAGAAGTCTTCCTTGGCCACCCTATACAAAATAGTACCCCCAAATTTCACACTCTAACTTCTTAATTTGCTTCATAGCACTTAGCCCTATCTGACATATTTACATGTACCAATCTTCTCAGGTAAAACAAACTGTTATTTTCCTTCCTCCCCTCATATCTTTGATTTCTCCTTCTCTTTGTATCTTACACATCAACTTTAAAACTCGACCTACTCTGTAGGAGCCCCTTTCGATAATGTACACAAAGTCACATGTTGCCTTGAGAGGGCACTGAATAAGATGTGATTCTTTATCAGGCTTCTGCATACTTGCACAGCTGTGCTTCTCAAAGATTTACAAAATTATTTGCAAACATTTTCTGTATGTTTAGTGCCCCGTAATTTCTCTCCTCTCTGTTTTTGTCTGTGCCATCCTCTGCCCAAAATGCTTTTACTCCTTGATCCTCCCCAAGATACACTCACACACAGTCACACATGTATGTTCATATACAATGAGAATAGCTAATTTCAACTTGGACTTGAGGTCTTGGCTTCAACTTTGGTGCCATTCTCTGTGGAGACTCACTGAGCCCTAAGAATTGACACTACATTTCCACATCAACATATCTTCTCCCCTCTCTTCCCAAATTATAGTTGCTTATTTATTTCCCCTACAAGACACAAAACCCCTTGAGGACAGTATTTTATTGTGTACATTCATGAATGACATACCAAAGTCGCATGAGAATTGGCATACAATAGATAAGCAATATTTTTAAGTTGAACCAACAAGTGGAATAGTATCATTAGAAAGTTATAAAATTGGCTTCTGGTGATAGTAAGCCACCAAGGAATTTGAGATTAACATGCTGCTAAATTTGCATTAGCATGCTAGTCAAAGACAGATGTATTCAAGTGCAGAATTTCTCAGTTTAACATTAATTGTGTATTGAAAAGTAACCTAATATACTGTATTGGAAACAATGGAATAGAGAAATTTTAATTTTCAGTGGTAATATTGACAATACTATCTAATATATGCATAGATTTTTACAATTTTAAGAGTCCTTTGTATATCTCAAAGAGATACCCTAGACTGTTTTTACTCAACATTGAAGACCTGGGGGAAATCTGAGACTTTCAATGCACCCTTTGGATATTTCTAACTAGACAGCAGTTTGGCCTTATGGAAGACAACATCTGATGATGAAAATTTCCAATTTGAAGCTGACTGACTGGCATCAAATTGATGCATCTTAACAAACAGAATAAACATGTATGGTCAAGTATACATAGAATATATGTAAAATAAAAGTCTCATTTAGATCTTTCTCCCATCACCAAAATAGAAATGGACCCTTAGTTACTGCATCTTATTTAATTCTGTGGTCTGGATAGAAATGGTGCTTGCTCTCTGCTAGCTTTTAATTGACATCGTTTCTGCCAGAGCTCTCCATCATTATTGACAGGAGTGTTCTCCCTTGTTAATTGCCAGTAGCACATAGAGTGACTGATTGGATCTTTAGGGCAGGGTTGAAATGTGTTGGCACAAAAGGGTGGTGGTGTATAATCTCCATATAACAGTAATGGCACCAACTAATTGCTTATTTGGGTTTGTTCAGTGAAAAGGCACTGACCATTTACCTGATTTTTCATTTTTTATACAGATGTGCTCATGGTGAGTAATAAAAGCTTTCAAAGATGCTCAATATTAACTCAATAATTTGCAAAGACAGTCTCACATGGTGCCTGTAAAACTCCAAGGTCTATGGTAAATCCGTGGGAAGAAATGGATAATTTATTTGACATATAAGCAGGGAAAACCAACAGGTCAGTTGACTATTTTACACTTTTTTGTTGTTTTAATTGTAAGAAGAAAATCCCTAGATTAATAAAAAGAGTTTTAAAATGGAAGGCTGGGAGGACTCAGTTTTTAACAGTACAAGATCTTTTAGCATAGAGGCAACTAGAGTAATAAATAAAGTGCATATTTTCATGAGAGCTGGGCTTTTAAACTGGTTTTGCCTACAAATATTTGAGACACATGGACAAGTCAATTAACAGCACCTAGAGTGTTTTTGCAACCATATAATGTGTGGGTAGGTCTGGATCAATAGTTATCAATATGACATCACCTGGAGAGTTTTTTTAAAAAAATGTGGATGCCTGTGTCATGCCCCAGAAGTACTGATTCCATTTGTCTAATCAGAACAATGGTTCCCCAAATTTACTCTGAATCAGAATCACTTCACAAACTTGTAAAAGAATAAAGCCCAAAGCCCTATCCTGCTTCAAGTGGCCTGGGCCTTTGTGTCGTGGATTAGTTTTCCAGGTGATTCTGATAACATCAAGGTTTGGAATCACGGCTCTGGGGTTTGACATCAGAAGTTTTTAAAGCTCTCCAGGTGATATTCCCCGAGGTTCAGTCAAGGTTGGTAAGTACTGATTGAAATGATATTCAGGATTCTTTCAAACCTGGCAGGAATAATCAAAATCGCTACCTTCTATTAAGCATTTATTGTGTACAAGGAATTGTGCTAAGTATTATCTCTTTAAATAATCAGAAGATTCTGTGATAATAATATCACTGCGTTTCATATTGAGATAGGGAGGGTTAGTAATTTACCTAAGGTCATATGGATAGGAAGCAGTTGATTGGAACTCAAACTATAACCTCACAGGCCACACAATAACTACTACTATTAATAATCCCTACAAGTTGGGAACATGCTAAATGACTTTCTTATATTTTAAAATGTTCCTGACTTGTAATCATATAGTAAAGACAAAGCAAATTGGTTTTAAAGATAAATGGGAAATATAGAAAAAAGTGTTCATGAATTTAAAAGAAGGAGCAAGCTGACAGTGAGAAGCATGTTAAATTTGAATTATTCTGTTTAATCTGGAAAGAAGATGAGAAATTGCTTTTACTGTTAGTATTTGAGAAGCTACAATAAGAGTTTCAGATAGAGGTATTTTGCCATAGTTATATTAAGGGGAAAGTTGGCAAGCATTCCAGAGGAAAGAAGAAATTTGTGTACTTATTTGAAGTCGTTCCAAATGTTAATAATCCAATACATTTTTTAAAAAGCAGTTTATACTGCACAACACTTCCTTTTCTCTCTTTTTATGTTTGAGACGATACTGGCTCAATGCCCTTCTAGTCATGGAAAATACTTTGACCACTGCCATTAGTCACACTTGTGATTGTGAAGGAGAGAGAGAGTGCCTTGGTCAAGTACAGTTTCAGTCCTACACAGGGGGAAGTCGTGCTTTGGAGACTGTCTTGTTCCCCTCAAGACACAGTCTTTCTCAGATTTTGTGCATGGGCAAAGTGCCTGTACTAACATATTGAAGGAAAGGGACATTTTCAATCATAAGTAAAAAGAAAACATAAAGAGATGCTGAGGGTGTTTTGTGCAATATTAAATTTAACTGCTGCCACTTACAGAAGAGGACACTTGTATATTTCATGGACTTTTCTTACTCATAAGCAAAGTGAACAATTATTTTCATTGACTTTATTTTCCCAATGGTATCTATACTATTCATTCACTGTGTGGAGAGCAGTGGATTTGCAGCACTCTGGAGGGTGTGAGAGAGTTCAGAATGGTGCCTGATTCTGGTACTTTGGTATTCATTATATATAATATGCATAAAATGTACATTTCAATGATGTTAAGACTGAGTGTGTGCGAAGAATAGAATAATTACACTGATAAGAAGCTATTGTGAATCCTAAATACATTATATTTCAAATGCCGGATGACACTGTGGTAACTTCCACAAAGACTAATTCTAGAATTATTTTAACAGTGAGTAAATGACATTTGATCTTTAAGTAATATGGTAAGATAAAAAACGGTGCAGGGAAAAATGTGTCTGAATATTGCTCTGAAATTCTCCTGGTTCCTTAATAACATCCCACAACTGCAGGAAAATAGGCTAATTAAAGAAAGACAAATAAAAGTTGAATTTGGATTTTAGTGCCAAACATGACTCTAATTTCTGTGGAATAACAAGGATGCAACATGTTCTAAAACGCTTTGGCAATAGAGCTGTGTTCTGCTGGAAGTGGCAGAAAGGCAAATTGTAGGCAGAAACTAAATGTAGAAACTACTGAAGATAACCAGAGGTTTGTAAAGGAAAGGTGCCCAACCTTAACTGTGGCCAGCGAACTCAGCCATGACTCTGTAATTAAGGACCGTTCGCCTTGATTTCCTGCTAGGACCACTGCCTGGGACCAAGATCCTAGCTGGAGAAATACCATCAAGAGGAAATTGGGCATTCTCCCTGCTATGGGAAAGATCCACACAATATTTAATCCTATGTCAGGGAAAGAGACTGAATTAATCCTAATATTGGATCTTCACCCAGATCCAATTTCTCAGCGACGCGCACATACACCATTTCGGGCAAGTTTGCCAGGTCACGTCTCTTATCTTTGGAAGCCCCAGCATGGGACTCATCGTCAACAAGCTCTGAAAAACAGCCAGGAATCACCAAAGCCCATTTCTCGAAGAGGACTGAAGCAAGCGGAGGTGAAGAGGAAACCTCCAGGGCAGTGGGGAGCAGTGGGGGGAGGGAGGCGCGGGCACGGGGAGGAGAGGGATCGATCGGGAGGACAGGTCTGACTCCTGACTGGCTGGAGTGGTTTTGGAGAAAGTCACAGTTCTGGCTCGCCAGTCGGGAGCTGTCCAACTTTTCAGCATCTCCGGGATCAGGGTTCGGGTGCCCTGGACCGAGGAGGCGTCCACCTCTGTCGCCGCTGCTGCTGCTTCTGCAGCTCGAGCTGCTAACAGTCCCTGCTCTCGCCGCCGGCGCCCAAAGGAAGGGAAGAAGAAAGGAAGGAAGGAGGGACCGACCGCTGGCGAAGCCGCGCACCGCGCGCCCTAGCCTTGGTGACTTGGGGAACCCAGGAGCGCGTCTCTGCCACAATCACTGTGGAGGGAGCTCCGCCGCGTTCTGTTGACCCCTCCTGCTGGCAGAGCCCCCTCTCGGTAGCCCCGAGCCTCTGGTGGCTTCAGTGGGAAGCTGAGCCCAGCCTCTGCTCGGCTCCAGAAGCGGCGGCGGCGGCGGCGGCAGCATCGGGAAGGCGCTCGGGCCAGCGCGGTGAACCCCGGCCGGGCGGCAGGGCGCGGAGCCGCGAGCCAGGATGGAGGCAGAGGGCAGCAGCGTGCCGGCCCGGGCGGGCAGCAGCGACGGCGACGGCGACAGCGGGGCCACGCTCAAAGCCCCCAAGCATCTCTGGAGGCACGAGCAGCACCACCAGTACCCGCTCCGGCAGCCCCAGTTCCGCCTCCTGCATCCCCATCACC
>NW_007729847.1:128253-191557 GCF_000696425.1 Galeopterus variegatus
ACCGGCCGTGTCCGGCACCGCGGCTACTCGGACACCGAGCGCTACCTGTACTGCCGCGCCATGGACCGCACCTCCTACGCCGTGGAGACCGGCCACCGGCCCGGCCTCAAGAAATCCAGGATGTCCTGGCCCTCGTCGTTCCAGGGACTCAGGCGGTGAGTGGAGAGCGCCCCCTCCCCCATTCCGGCAAAGGGTCACCTCCCCTCTTCTCAAATTCTCTTAGTTGGTCTTTTATCACCAATCCTGGACCCGGGGTCAAATGCTATTCTGGGAATTGGGGGAGGGCGAGCAGGGGCGTGTCTGTCCTTGTTTGAGAGGATACAATTCAGGTGTGTGTAAAATACCCCCAAAGTACGGCATAGATGTTAATCGGGGGTGTGTGTGTGCGTGTGTGTGTGCGTGCGTGCGCGCGCTTCCCAGTTTTCTGTGCCACCCACCACCCCTTTCCCCACCCACTTCCATCCCACCCTGGCCATTGAGACTAAACAGGCGAATTCAGTTTGCTCTGGGTGGAGGAGGAGGAAGGGTGAGAGTGGGGCAGGGGTTTGAGCTGGGAAAGCACCGGTCATCTGTCCACTCATCCCACCGTGAGGAGGGGTCGACGGGTCGGATCTGATGGGGGCTGGGGGACGAGGAAGTGGGTGACACAGCCTGGTTCAAAGATTGCAGCGCAGAGCCTGAGAACAACTCGAGTTTCTCTTTGTCAAGTCAGGAAGTAAATTGAACAGCAAAAGGGGAGAACAAACACGTGGGTGACTTGGAGAGTTTGGAGCAAAATGTTCAGCAATCCTTATGAGAGGGAAGGAGGGAGGGATGGAAGGAGGGAGCGAGGACGCTGTGGCAGTTACACTGTGTTGGGGTGTGAGCGCGTGTGTATGCAGAGCGTGTGTGTATCGTCCATCCCTGCAAAATCCTAGGAAGAAAGCACCTCGTTTTAGCAGCAGGTGGGGATGTGGAGATTTGATATAGTAATTTCTCTTTAACGTGAAGTGCTCCGGAAAACAGGGCAGAGAAGCCACTTGTCAACCGGGAGTTTTAATAGACGCTGACCTCTGCTTTTCCAAGGAAACGAGTAGTGTAAAAGACCAATTACAGCAGCTTTGAGGAGTCAGCTCCAGATTATCAACGCAAGCATGGAGGTGGATGTTGGGCCCACATTTTTGTCCATTTCCTGGAAGCACAGAAACAGCTTCTTTCTTCCCTGTCCCAGGCCCTCCAAGTCCTGAATCCCCTCCCCTCTCCCCCACATGCACACAAAAAAGGTTTCAGGAGCTGCTGACACTGGGCAAGTCCATTGGCAAAGTAGAGCTGTCATCATTTAACCTTAGTCGTGGGCAGGCATTGATGCGCTGCATGCGTCCAAGCCACATATATAGATGATGGGTAATTGTAAATTGTAAATCAGGGCTTGGTGTGGAAACAGGTTAACCTGGGGCTGGGATTGCTTGTGCAACTGTGACTGACAGCAGGTTGGGTTTATCAGAAAATCATAATGATGTTCAAATGTGTGTTTATCACAGTTTTTTTGTGAGCATATCTGTCCCTGTGTTGTATGCACTATGAACAAGAGGATACAGCCAAACAGAATATCCCAACCCTGATGTATACATATCCTGTCACCTTGCACACATGCCTTCCTCACACTCTTAGTTACATTGTTGGTGATATCATTGTGCCATTTTGGATGCAAAGAATAAAAATTGTTGTTAATAATCTCAATTCAGATCATTTAAACTCTGAAGATTGATGTGGATGACAGGCACTCGCAAATTCACGTACAACTTTCCTTTTTACAGCCAGATTGCTGTAACCCACGTGTAGATTTACCCTTTGTATGAAGAAGTGGATGTCCTCCCCTTTGGTTGAGCACTATACTATGTGGGTACCCAGTGGTAGAATAAAGGCAAGCATGACACTTTGTATATTTGACCTATTAATGGAAAAATTTTATGTAATGATGGGCCCTTAATAAACATTAAATAAGAACAAGAGTCTAGCTTAATCTGTGGGTTGATAGATTTTACACAGTCTCTTAATTGACTTCATTTTTTTGATAAAGTAGAATCTGTCTTGGGGGAGTGAAGGGGAGGAAAATAAGCTAATTGGAACAGAGGTATTACATCATTGATTTGAATTTATTTTTTGCTATGCTCTCAACACTGATTGATTGTTCTATTTGAAATTCCTTAGTTGAATGGTTTGCAGAAAAACTAAGATGTATAATATTTACACATAGTTTCCACTGTGGCTCATCTGATATATCATTGTCATTCTATTTAAGGATCCTTAAGCTTAAAATTCTTTATATCACTTTCATATTTCTCACATGCTTACACAGTGTATGTCATGCTTTTCCATAATAGTGTTGTTTTTGCAAGTGTCATTTCAAGGAGGGCATGGGTATTAGTTTTATTTTTTAAGGAGAACAGTAAAAATGCTTTAAAATTATCAAATAAATTTCACATTTATTAACTTATTTGAATCCTATAACAACACTAAGATGAGATGGTGTTATCTCCATTTTATAGACAAGAACACTGAGCCCGGAGGATGGAAATAATTTGTTCAGTATCACATAGACTGCAAGTGCCAGATCTAGGACTGAAATCCAGGTCTTCTGCCTCAACAAAGGAGGTGGGCCCTCCTAAAATAAATGTGCGCAGCATCTGGGCATGTTGACAGCATCAAGAAATATGTGAAAGCGAACATGAAGTTTATATCAATCGATACCACAGGACACAAAGCCCAAATGAACCAAAAATGAGATATGGCTTATATGGTTTAAATCCTATTTTTTTTTAAATGACAGATAGTAAGCTTCTGGAAGCAATAAAATATTTTAACCTTTATTTTTAACTTTGGATATCCTGGCCAGTATAAACTGGTGTTAATAATCACAATATAGAGGCAAACCAGTGTTTGTTGACTTTATACAATACATATAATAGTAAATATGAAATGGTATTCAGGGAAAGTAAAGCTGATTAGAACACTTCAGGTTGTTTTCAGTGATCTTCTAAAAGGGAACAAGAAAAGGTGTAAAAGTGTGTGTGTGTGTGTGTGTGTGTGTGTGTGTGTGCATGCGTGCACACACACCACCATCCAAATGGGGGGTTACATTGTCCATCAAGTTAATGTCTCTGAAAAAGCCTCATGGGTGGATGGATAAATTAATTACCTATGGATAATCAAAAATATTTGTCTTTTGAAAAGCAATTTCTATCATATACAGTAGCATTTCCAGACATTATTATTATCTTGATTGAAATTTTGAGAATTAGTTACAGTTTGTGAAGCAATGGGAAAGAGGCATCTTGGTTTAATAAAAAAAATTATATAAACAGGAAGGAGGCATTCCTCAGACATTTCATGGGCAATTCTTTTGATTCCATGGAAAATGTAGATATGTTAAATAAATTTTGTATTAAAATGTTTTGTCTAACAAGCTAGATTCATTTTTTATTCTCAACATAGAGGAAATTTGAATGACTAAAATTAGCAGAGGAATGAGTCTTTATGTTACCAAAAGACTAAGTGAAATATGAAAAAAATGAAAACACCCTTTCGAAAATGTATATACAAGATTAATCTTTTCAACCAATAGTCCCTCAAAATGTAACAATTATATAACTTAAGTGATAAATGTTTTAATTATTTCTTTGACTTCCCTCTACACAACAAAATTTTTTCTTATCAGTAATGTATCTTTCAAAATATGCAGGAGGTGTATATTCTTAAAAACAAATTTAAGGTTGGAAACTCAAACAGCATAAGTGATTCCTTGATATTATACAGACATTCTAAATAATAGAGATGTAAATATCAAGAAGGTGACATTTGATTTAGGTGTTTTAGAAGGAAAATAGCTAAAAACTATAATCACACTAAATAAATCCCATGCATACTATAAAATATTTATTTGAAATTTGTCTTTTAAATGCATTAACATAATATATTAAATTAAATAAAAGATTATGTTACAGTATTTAAATACTAAAAAATCAGGTTTTTACTTTTTTACGCTGCATTATAAAAAATATTTCTCCATTGTTTTTGTTGATTTTGTCAAAGTTTTTTTAGTGGTTTTTTTCTTCATCAAAGGATGTAATGGTAACCTAAGTTCCTGATGCAAAATTTGAGTTTCACATTAACAAAATAAATGATGAAAAAGTTGGTCATTTTAACTGTCTATATCAGTGAATTCAAGACTTAGGATTTTAGAGAACAGTATCTTTTTAAAAAAACATAGTAGAGCTTACATAAGATTGACATCTTTAAATTTTAATATGTAAGGACATTAAGAATATTTAAATAGCAACAATATAAGAAAAAAATCCTATTTCTCGCACTTCTCACATATTGCCAAAACAGTGTTAGACATTTTTTTAAAAATTTCTTTGAACATTTCTTTCCTTATTTGCCTCCACTAAAAGATTGTCTTGGTAATTTGATTTAATACTTTATCAGCTAGTGTGTTATGAGAATTTAATGCACCAGAAAAATATTATGGATCCATCACCTTCTTACATTCCTGATTCTGATGTTATGTCCCTTCCATGTTTCATGGGGATAGGAGGAGGTGGGCAGGAGGAGGTACAAGGGGAAGATGGATAGGAACATGTCTTCCAAACACGGACTATTCATAAGCCCTTATCTCATTCTCATTAATTGGACTATCTTGGTTTAGTTACCTGCTTATGGAGCAGTAACAGAAACAGGTAACCAAAAATGTTCACAAAATACATTTCTCTAAGACTATGAAATGTTAAGAAGAGAAGAGACTTAAACTAACCTAGCCCACCACTGCCCATCTTTTACACTTGAAGACACATGTGCCCTGAAGGGTTAAGTTACTTACAACTAGTTTTAAATTGCTTAATGCAACTAATTTACTGGAAGAACCAAGACTACAATTTATATCTTCCATATCTCCTAACAATTTACATTTCATACATTGTGGCCATCTTTCAACAATTGCTATTTCCATCTTCCTGCCTACAGCCTGAAACAAAAAGTTTGGAAATCACTTTTTTTTTTTTTTTTGTCCTTTTTGAGACCGGCCGCACCGCGCTCAGCCAGTGAGCACTGTGAGCGCACCGGTCATCCCTATATAGGATCTGAACCCGCAGCGGGAGCGCTGCTGCGCTCCTAGCCCTGCACTCTCCCGAGTGTGCCACGGGCTCGGCCCTGGAAATTACTTTTAAAAAACATTTGTGAGTAAATGGTATCTTCAAATATTGCCAAGAGAAAGAGATGACTTCAGAAGACAAAACATTCTTCCACTTTCCAATTTGCATATATTTATGTACACACACACAATGATGAACTGTTCACTAATTTCTATCTCCAAACTTTAATGTGGAATTGAAAGAGTATCTCGGGAAAGGTTCTTAAATATTGTATAGAATAATAATCTAAAAAGACTAAAAACTGTTAATGACTTTTGCTAATTATTCAAATGTCTCAAGTCTAACATGGATAAAATTATGTCCCTCTCACAGTGTACTATCCATCTACAAGTTTAAAAATATGCAGTATGTGATTCTATAACTCAAATGCTGCTAGTCCTGGCTCATAACAGCAATGTTGCTAAGGGATTATACCAAATAGCACCGTATTATATTTCAAAAGATGTTGTGGTTATTTTTACCCTGAGGAACATTTTTCTACACTTAAAAATAGGAAATCTGATTTTTCTCAGAGAAGAAGGCATTTTACCTTATTTCTTAAAACTCATCAGCTAGATTGGTTTGACCCCATACACACACACTTAACCACCATAGCCATGACTCTCACCACACCACTTTGGAGATTATCTGGGAACTAAGATTTGCTTTGTCATCTAAATAAGCATTTATGTTATTGATCTGTCTCAGTGTGTGGTATCACCATCCAACCAGGCCAGTGGTATCCTTGTACGCTGCCTGTCCCTTACTCTAGGTCTCAGAGACCACCAAGATCTGATCTACCTCAGAAATACCTCATGTATTTTCCCACTGTTCAAGCACATCTTTGTTCACTAAACTGTTGCAATAGCCTGTGCATGGTCTCCAGCTCTAATCTGTCCTCACTCTAATTTATTTTACAAATCTCATCATCTCCTTATCCAAAATCTTAGGATAATTTCTCTTTGCCTGCAAGGTAAAATCTAAATTTCTAAGTCTCACTCTTCAGAATGTTATCCCAGTCTGTCTTTCTTGCAGAAAGTCTTGCTATTCATCCTCTTCCATAAACCCCATGAAATAACCACACTCAAGTTCTTGCCATGAGCTGGGTTCTTTGTGCCTTTTCACACCTTTCTTTCTTTGAAGCTGTTGCTTCTTCTAGAACTTTTCCTATGCTCCACACCACTCCCTCCTTACCTGTCAGAACACTCAGGAATATCTTTCCAAACTCAGAATGATACCACTCCTGTGGATATTCCTACAAGAGGAGGGAATATCTTTCTCTTCTAGGCTTTCCCACAGCATTTTGGGCATATCTATACTGTAGCAGTCACCGATGCAATTTAATTATTTGTTACATCTGTCTCCCCCAATAGGTACATTAGGACCTTGAACAATGTATGGTTTATATAGGTTCTCAATAAATGATGACCTTTTAAATGTAGACACAATAACGAAACCTTGCCTTTTCAGTTTGTGCTCTCTCAAACAGATTTGATTGATTTTCTTAATAATTTCTATGAAGCACACAGAGCTAGAGATTATTTTGCTCATTTATGGGTGATAAAAAGGAATATTGATGTTCAGAAAAATAGACACTTATTCATGTTCAAAGACATATGTTAGATTTAATTCTTAAAACTCTTAGTCTGGTGATCTTTTCATTACTCTGTATCTGTTGGTATCTGATAGGAAGAAGCCCATAATTTGACTTGAGACTATGAGGACAGAGGGAAATTATAATGATTATGAAGAGAGATAGAAGTTCTGATCCAGCTTGTAAGAAAATAACATCAAAATGAAAATAACTGTGATAGAACAAAATACCCCTATTTAATTAGAGAGATGGCTCTACAGAGTAAATTCTTAACTTTGGGTTCTTTGGATTCAGAGGATTTATTACATATGCAGTAGATGTGTATTTGGGGGAGAATGTTCATCAGATTCACAAGTCCTTGATCTACAAAATTTAAGACACTGTGTTCTAAAGTTAACTAAGTTGGGCCGGCCCCGTGGCTCACTCGGGAGAGTGTGGTGCTGTTAACGCCAAGGCCGTGGGTTCGGATCCTATAGAGGGATGGCCGGTGCTCTCACTGGCTGAGCATGGTGCGGACCACACCGTGCCGAGGGTTGTGATCCCCCTACCGGTCAGAAAAAAAAAATAAATAAATAAAGTTAACTAAGTTATTGGCTAATTCACTAAGGGAATGATTATAAGAACATCATATGCTAATGGAGTAATGTTCCCACTGGGGTGGCTGAAAGCAAACAGTTTGAAATGGGATTTTAGAAAAATGCAACATTTTGGACAAATAAGGTCAGTGGCTTATTTTAAAATGACATATCCCCTGTATGATTTTAGGGAGTTATTTTCCTTAAATTTTGATTTAACCATGTATAAGAATACTAAGAACATCTTGCAAAAATAAAAATTAAAAGGCAGTTTTTCCCTATATCAGAAAATATATAGGCTATTAGTTCAATGGAACTGAATAAATGATCAAGATGAAGTCCACGTACATATGAAAATTTAGGATTTAGTAAAGGCAGCGTTGCAACTCAATGAGAATAGGGAAAATTATTTAATATATAGTGTTTATTGATTTGCTGAAATAAAAAAGATCCTTACCTCGCACTGTAATAAAAAACATTTAAGATGCATAAGGATATATAGAGCAAAATATCATTTTACTGTCCATTTATCACAAGTATACTATTTGTTGTTCATAGATGCAAATTTATGTAAATAAATATTTGGGCAGTGAATAGAAAGCATGCACATTAAGTGAACAAGACTAGTCGTGCCTAAAAAATGGTGAGGGGAATGGGATGGGTGACTGGAGGGTAAGAAACACGAGGTTCTATTGTGAACAATTGTGATGATATTACATAAAATGTGGACTGTGAGAGATCATCGTAATCCCATGTTAGAAAACATAAACTGGGATGTTTCTAATTTTTAAAAAATGCTTAAAATCAATAATAAAAGTTTAAAAGCTTGAGAGGAAAAATAGATGAAAGCCATGAATGGGCAATTCAAAAAGGAAGAAAGATTAATGACAAATACACAGTGGAAAAAGTTTTTTATCCTGGTGAATAGATGATAAAATAAAAACTAAACCATCAATGTTATTTAATGTTTCATCTTTCATTCTGCAAAAGATGAAAAAGACGAATAGTTCAAAAGAACTGGAGAAAAGTGATAATTTTAGTGAAAAGTGATAATTAGGAAAACATTGGTGGGGAATCAAGTAATATGTATCAATATTTAAAATGTGCATACAGTACTTCAAAAAGTTTGTGGAAAAATAAAATTAAAAAGATAATACAAGGCTTTCCATGAACTTTTTGAAGTACCCTCATACCTCTGGCCCAGTAATTCTATGCTTAGGAACTTAGCCTAAGAATATAATTGAATAAGTCAGCAAAGAAGTGCTATATTGCACAATTGCATATAATAAACATCTGGAAACCACCCAAATATTTTTGAATAGAGAACTGGAAAAATAAATGATGTTGTATCTGCAACAAAGAACTACTAGATAAAGAATGAGGGAGATATGTATGTACTGAAATGTAATTACAAACTCTATGAGTTATGTGGAAAAAAGCCATTTAGAGAATTGATCACAGAATATGGTACCATGTACTTGTGTGTATTCATGTGTCCTTTATTTGCTCATATGAGATTATATTTGTATTCTTGTGTGCCTCTACATACTGATGTGTGTGTGTGTGTGTGTGTGTGTGTGTGTGGTATGAGTATATATATACTTGGTGGGAAAAATTATTAAACTGTGTGTGAAGAGAAGATATTTGAGAGATCTCTGATTTTTGTTTTATGTTTTTTTCTCATTTGATTTTCTGTAAAATGAGCATGTGTTGCTTTCACAATAAGCAAAAATCTTTTATTTTCTCCTTTTGTAAAACATAATATTTTCAACTTATTTAGGTTAATATATTTTATTTTTATTCCCCTTTTATCTCACCTTCAAAAAAAGCAAAGGATTGTAAATTTCCTAAAGCAATCTAGTACAGCAAGGTAAAAACAAGGTTACCAAAGAAAAGAGAAAACAACAGCATGAAAATAGTATAAAATATGAAAGCAAAAATGCATGCTATTGATTCCTGAGTAATTATTAGAAATGAGTCACAGATGTGGCTCTGCGCTTCCCATCAGCTAATCCTAGGAAAGAAACACCATCATTTCCAAACAAAATAATGAGTTGCTTGGGACAATACATTTCTATTACCTCTGAGAATTAAAAGAAATATTTCCCCATGGTATCTTGTAAAAAAGACTGTGATATGGTGTGTATGTTTTCAACAACTTTCCTACACTCTATAAAGTATGAAATATGTATGAGTATTTCTTTTAACTATGGCTGTTTCTTATAAAACTACAGATTGATGGCCTGTTGTCTGGTGCCATTCATTGAAAGCATTGGTACTTTCCCATTAGTGCTGAATGCTGTGCATGCTTTATTAAAAGGAACTGCATTCTCCAGCTTGGGCAAATTCCTTTAGACTCTATCTCCTATATCATATTTGGGCTCTTGTTCTCATTTGGTTACCTGAATTTGATGTGGATACCTTATGTATTCCCCAGATCTTAGGATTGATAACCAAGTTTCTATTTTAGTTTCTTCCCTAAATACTGCTTTTTGATTGAATTCTTGACCTGATTTTTCCTATAACTGCAGCCCTCAAGCAAGTCCAACCTGACTAACTCCCAACGTTGGCTCAGAATTCTGAGACACCACCAAGTTGATGGTGTCCCCCTTATTTGTGACAGGAGAATGGAAAGAAAGGAATAAGAAAACTCAGTCTTGGTATTTAGCTCTGTGATTTTCTGACATGACCACCCCATTCTCTAGATATTCATAACATATCCACTTGCAGTTGAATGATCCAAGATAAGCTAGTTACAAAGTGTAGCCCCCTGATAAATACATGGATCGACTCACTTAAATACAGAGCAGTGAAATGTTAAAGTTACTTAGCAAAAACGAGGCTGGTGTTTTAGAGGAATTTGTTCACAACCCTTCTCTGAAAGTAGAGAAGCACACACCTTTTGTCTGTTGAGATTGCTCCACATTCATGATAACAATAGCATATTATTTCCCTGTTGTTATTGTTGCTGTTGTTGCTATTTACCTAGCAGACAGGTATGCTTCCAGCTCATTTGGAACCAATTTTAAATCATTAAAATATAAAGTAAAAGTTTGGAGTCTGCTATATACACATTTTTGTTTTACAATCACTGGGAATAATTACTGCCATCTGGGGTCTTTCAATCGTATAGAGGATCAGGTTCTTGTTTAATAATCAATAGCCAGGGTGTCTACTGTACTAAAATCACATAGCTACTTTTTTTTTCTGTCCTTTTTGTGACCGGTAAGGGGATCGCAACCCTTGGCTTGGTGTCACCCACACTGTGCTCAGCCAGTGAGCACACCGGCCACCCCTATATAGGACCCGAACCCGCAGCGGGAGCGCCACTGCGCTCCCAGCGCTGCACTCTCCGGAGTGTGCCACGGGGTCGGCCCGTTACGTAGCTACTTATTATGGGAGTTTCTATTACAGATGTTGAAGAAAGATCATCCAACACTGAGAAATAGTCTGTGTTGTTTTTATCAAATTTTTGAGAAGTGATAAAGAATATAATGATAATCCTCATGTAGAATATGAGAAAAGAAACTCATGCTTACATTAGAAACTCAGAAAGTGCCACGAACATTAGCTAAAATATCCAGTAAGTCAACAGATTCAGTTTGTGAGAAAAAGAAAATTATCTACGTTTTGATGGGTGGGCCAAGCTTTGCATCTAACTATGTGTCTTCCCACACAAGGGCCTCCATATGGATTGTTTCCCCTGCCTATGAAGCTCTTTTCTCCCTACTCAATAGCTTTAATAACACCTATTCATACTTCAGATTTTAATTCAAACATCGCTTTTTTAGTGAAGTTTTTCAGATCTCCAGAATCTGTCATAATACCATGTAGTTCTCCTTTATAGCATTTGTTTTAGAAATGACATAATTAATTGTGTAATTATTTGATTAATACTGATCTCTTATGCCAAACTATAAACCTCTGTGAAAGCAAGGACCCTGTCAATTTTGTTCACATTCAAACATACTAATATATTGCTTGCACTTAAAGATCTATTAAATAAATAAATAAAACCCAGAATTAATAAGGTTACCAATCTTTTAAAGCTAGAAATACACTATTAAAAGGGATGTATTGGTCCATTTTCTGTTGCTTATAACAGAATACCTGAAACTGGGCAACTTATATAGAAATGAAATTCATTTCTTACAATTTTGGAGGCTGGGAATTCTACGGTTCAGGAAACACATCTGGTAAAGTACTTCTTCTTGGTGGTGACTCTCTACAGCAAGGAAGGGTATAAAATGAAATTATGGCAAGAGCAAGGGAGCTAACCATCTCCCTTGCTGTCCTTATAAAGCCATCAGAACCATGACCATAATAAGTCATTATTCAATGAATGGATCAATTCATTCACCAGAGTGCAGTTCTCACTATTCAATCACCTCTCAAAGGCCCCAGCTTTCAAATACCATAACTGGATTTCTGACCCTCTTAACACTGTTACAATGAAGTTTGAGTTTTCAATACATGAACTTTAGGGGGACACATTTAACCTACAGCAAGGGAGCAGAAACAATTCCAAATTCAGGCAATCTTCACCATGTGCTTTATTTAATTAAAGAGATAAGAAATTACTATATAATTCAGTTGATGTAAAAGACATTTGAGCATTAGCAGGTGTAAATATCACCTCTGGAAAGAATTCTGAAGGACAGGAAGTCAGAAAAGAAGTAGCATTAGGGACTGTCAGGATTATGATGCTGTAAAACAGTTATATTTAAGGAGAAAGCAAATAAAATGGGAATAAAGGCATTAAATGCTAATTTTAATTCTATTCCGTGTTTTGTTTTCATGATTATTTATTTTAGTGCTTATGGTTAATACATTATTTATCCTTTATTAGTAAATTTTAAGTATTCTGCCTCAAATTCATTATGTTTCTGTTAATCTGGTTCAAATAAATATAAAATGCCCTTAACTGCTCAGACCCTAAGCATCTGATAGTTCTTCATGATGTTAAAACCCATGAACAAAAATAAATTTCTTGCTTGGGCATATAATTGCCAATTCAAGATGACCTAATAACCTTAACAATCATAGGGGAAAAAAATCATAGGGAAAAGTAAGGGTATATACTATTATTCTGGCAAAATAACACTCAATTTCATAAATGTTTCCCTTTTCTTTGAGTTGTTTTCATTTTTGGTGTAATATGACATGGAAGCTGTTAAGATAGGTCATTATTTTTGTTGATGTACAATATTTTTAAACCAAAGTCACAAAACAGTTCAATGAACAATCATTAGTAAAAGGTCACATAAACACTTAATTATGTTATTGCAATATTTAAGGAGAATAATCTCCTTAGGGAAAACAATTCGTGTTTGTTTCTAATGGCAGCCAGGACGTGGGGACCCCAGATTCAACTGCATTCCCATTGACTCTCCGGTGGAATGCTATTCTGTTTTCAGTGAATTCAAACATAATGATTACATATCTCATTAAGTAGATACAAGAGGGAGAAAAATACAGTATGCTTTTTGTTTTATCATACATAAAATTACTTTTCTTTTAAACATTTTTACCTCCTTAGCTAACTTAAGACTTAAGACTATGTAAAATAATTCAATGCAGTACTCACCCAGAGATTTTTTAAAAACTGACTTGACCAAACTATATTATTGGCTTGGCAGGACTGAACCAGATACTCCTTTGTTTTTCACTACATCTGTTTGTAACTCATGATAATTTTCGGAAATATTTGAGCCCATAAAGAAGCTATTGAGGAGATAGTGGGAGTCTGTAGAAAGGGAATAACAAATACCAACATTGGCCCTCAACCAGTCTGGCAGCCTGTTTATTTCTTTCGATGCTGTTTATGTCTAGGCATTTGCTTTAAATATTTGATGTAGTTAATTAATGAGTATTTTGGATCTTCTGTCTACTATAAAAATCGCCTATAAAAAAAATGCAGGCAAATTACAAATGATAAAAGACCAAGCTGAGAAACAATAATTGCATCCTCAAATGCCCACTAGTAGTTTGTTTCCGGGATATCATTTTCATCTGATTTTTGTTAGACAATAGAAACAGTTAGGTATATAGCTAAAGGCTATAGTGTCTAATGGTTAGGTACTTTCCCAGGCACTAGCCTGAGAGTAGTTCGATACATATGGAGTTCGGAGTGTGTGGAACGGAGGTGGCAAGAAGAACGGGAGAAAAGGGAGATAAGGCTTTGATAAATATTCCTCAACTTTCCTCTGAGATGTTAGAGAGGCACAGATAGATTTTAAGCAGGGAAATTATATGGTTAGCTTTGCATGTTTTAAAGCTTACTTTGGTAGATAGATGGAACATGAAGTGGAAGGAAATTGGAGGTGTGATTTAGGTGTTTATTGCAGTAAACTGAAATAAATGATGATAGTCTGAAACTGATGCTGTGGCAGTAAGGATAAAAAGGAAGAGATGAACTTAAGAGATATATAAGTAGAAATGATGTGATTTTTGACTGACTGATGTAGTGCTCTTAGATAAAAGAATTTTTAAATTAAATGTATTGCTGAAAAATATAATTAAATAATTCATAAATATCTGGACACCTAAGGTAAATTTAGAATCTTACAGTTTGGCTTTACTGCAGTCATTCTAAATTTTTAGTTTGTCTGGGTGGGGGAAAGTTTGAAATATTAGTTAAGGCAAACAATTTAAAAATACTTGTCTGTCCTAGATGAAATTTTCAGTGTTGTAGATAGACTACTTGTACCATTACATTAAGCATAAGAAATGCTTTGTGATTGTGAGTACATATATAGATATATTTCATTTCAGGCCACCACTCATTAATTGTGTTGATTTAGTTAAATTGGTTTTCTCAACCCATTTGAAAAAGGTAAAAATTTACACCTCAAACTATTTCCTTTTAGCCGACATCATAAAAGCTAATGAACTTTCTTTATCCATAGTCTCTTTCTCTCTCTCTCTCTCTCACTAGGAAGCTACTATACTTTCCAGCTTTGGTTTTCTAATTTCAATTATTTCTGTACCCATCCAGGTAATCCTTCAGATACTGATTGTGTGTGGCGTGTGTGTGTGTGTGGTGATATTGCAAAATTACCACTTCTTTGCTTTGTTCTTTAAATCTTTTCATAACTTGCCTAAGCCTTTTTCTCCCATTCATCAGTTATATTTTCTTTTTAATATGCACCATGAGCTTTTACCTCTGGTTAAGTCTGTCTGCACATAATCCACTAACTGCATTGCCACGTCTTTGCATCTGATATAGCTCTTACAAATAACCAAACAAACATATAGGCAAAACAAAATAGTAACAATAATAAACACCCCCTACTCTTCCTTTTGCTTGTTTCCCCCTCTGAAAGTTCATATTCTCTAGAGTAGCTATTCTTATGAGCCACATCTGACAAGAATAATTTCTTAACTTCTCATTTTGTTAGAATTTAGGTACTTTGTTATATATCAAGGTGTAAACAAAGAGATTTACTCTAAACTTAAGGTGTTTTTTTTATTATATGTAGATTTTCATATATTACGGTTCTACATTTGTATTTTTGGTTATATGTTTATTTTTATAACTCCATTAGTGCAGAGAACGATTAATATGTATTTGTTTTTTTCTTTGTAGTCTTATCCTTCTCCTTTTCCCTCATCACTTAGTATCAGAGCAAAAATGCAACAATACTTTTTCCTTTGCAAGTTCGAAAAATTTTGACATCTAAGATCACATTAAGAGCAGCCATTTATAGATCAGTGTTTAAAAGACTTTTTCATAGAGCTTTAAAATACACTATCCCAATTATCCCTCACATAGAAGAGTTTTAAGTCAAAGAGAAACAATCAGTGCATTCTAGAAAGATTCCTCTGGTAGTAGCATAGAAGAAAAATAAGAATAGAGCAAGACTGAAGGTGGGGGAGTCCAGCTTAGACATTATGACAGAAATCCAGGAGGAAAGGTGTTAAAGACATTAACTCCAGCAACAGAAGAAATAAACTGATATTAATAAGCTAGCTCGTTCCATTCTTAGCAATCAATTAGAAAAAGGTGAGGGATGCAGAATAAAGAGGAGATGGAAAACTTAAGTATTTGCTCAGCCGTCTGGGCGAGTGATGGTACCACTGACCAGGTCAGGGGAAGAAAGTTGATGACTTTGCCTGTGAACATACAAACAGAAATGTGCAGTAGATAATTTTCATCATAATCATCATCATCACCACCATCACGATCATCATCATTATCATCCTCTCAGCACTGCCACTTATTAATTAACTAAACCTCGTACTCTTGGAAGCATTACACAGATCACATCTCGCTTAATCCTTTTAACACTTTATGAAGTAGGTACCCTAATCTGTATGTGCAGACATGGAAAATGGTATTTAGAAAAGTTATAGAACTTACAGATTTACCCAGTCAAAGCGAGCGTCCTTCTGATTCCAAAAGTCTGTTTTTTTCAATATGTCAGATTTCAGGAACTCAGAAGAATGGGAGAATGGTGTGGATTTGTTTGGAAGTTACTACCAAAATATAATAGGCATTAGTGAGAGCACTGAAAGAAGGGATGTCAATGTACAAGAAGCTCAAGGATGAAGGCCAGGGAAACACCAACACTTAAAGTACAAGTGGGAAAAGAGGGGCCAGAGATTGAACCTAAGGAGGAATTCTCACCCTGTGCTTTTTCAAGCAAAACATAGATTCCTCCTTGTGTTCATTTGAAACATGAACTCTGGACAAAGGACAGTTTATCTTGGATGTATATAAAACAAGCCTTCTGACATGATTTGTACCTTAGTAAAAGAACAGAGAATCTGTGGACATCTCAAGTTTCGTAGATGAGATCCTTAATATATGGAAAGAGAAGGTTACCAGATACCAGGAGTTTTCTGTACCTGGCAAGGGAGGATATTTGTGGACTTCTGCATCTAATGTACTTATCAGATTGGACCTCAAATTCTGCCCCATGGAAATGCTCTTTGATGAATCTAATTGCTTAGTGTCTAAGAGGAAAAAAAATCATAGCTTCAGGTTAGAAAAATTAAAGTTGAAGTTTATGCACTTTCCATTCAGGTACCTTTACATGAGTTCCATCTATATGAGCAAGGCAGGAGGGAGTCACCTTGGAACGATTGAATGTAGGGGAGATAAACTATGAAAATTGACATAGTCAGGATAAGAACACAGTCACGTTATCTTTGTGTGAGAAAAGGGTATAGTTTTTCTGGCTATTTTTTACATGTAATATTATTTTGAATTCTCCAGATACTTTTATCTTTTCAAAATGGGTAAGAAATCATAACCAGCAGAGAGAGAAAAGAAACATAGCTCTATTTCCTTTCATAAGTATCACTCTTGAGTTATAACTCTATTATCTACAATCTTTCCAATCTTGTTAAGTGAGATTGTCTTTGCAATAAGAATACTTTTTTTAAAATTGAAGTTCCCTTTTAGTGCATACTAGAATTGTACAGTATTCGTATTTCAATTTTTATTCATGGTGTGAAAGGAATTGTTGTGATAAAATATCTTATAGTACATTGGGAATAGACATATTTGTTCAAATAACCTGGAGATGCTGAGAGGTAGAGTGAAGAGATGTTATCTGAAAACTAACATTTCACTGGACTCACCAACTCTAAATCTTGCTTCTAACAAATGCAATTGTTAGCAAAAGATCAGGCTGTTCTACACTAGATTACATGATTTTTTTTTATTTCAATAAGTCTTTTTTACTTATTTATGAACATTTTGTTAGAGTGGTAGCATTGGTATATGTCATTAGTTTTCCAAAACATTCAAAAGCAAAATTGAAAAGAAATGTAAAAGTCATGGCTTCTTGATTATACCATCATATATATTTCTGCTTATGTGCTTTTAGTATTTTGGTTTAGAGATACATATGGATTATTACACCAATATTTTAAAGCAAATTCTCTTCTCTTCATTTCTTCAGTGTGTTGGGTTGAATCATCTTTATACTTAAAAGTTGTCAAGTATTGCCAATTTTACATGGTTCAACCTAATAGAATCTGTTCCCTTTTAAGCTTTGGAGAAGAGAAACCTCTTTGTATTTTCTCCTTCCAGATTTTGGCTCCACCCAGGTCTCTGCATAGGTGGAATTACAAATCCCACTCCTGCATCTGGTGAGTTGTGCAGTGAGCAGCTCTGACACTTTTCTACACTGCTCAAACAACGACAGCCCAAAAATGTGAGTGTGGCCTTAAGAAAGGCTGATTCCACATGACCACCAGATTGCTTCGAGATCTGCCCAGTCATCCCCCTGACTGTGTCATCCTTTCAAAATCTGTCATCTGGATACAGAGAATAAGAATGTTTTCATGATCTATGCTTAAGTTAACAGAATTTTTCCTTCTAAATAACACACTAGAGAATTGGAATTATACTTTATGACTTGGGTCCCTGAAATATATTTTCTTTTCCCCCAAAGAGATGTGTTCTGTAGGAAGGTTAGGAGGAGAACAGGTGTAGTGTTTCAGCCCCAGAAATGCACCCGTGGCAGCTCCTATGCATAGTAGCTGGTCAGACAGGCCCCTTTGTTCACAAGACTACCCAGGGATGGACAGACACAGTGTCTAAGTGTTTCTTTGCATCTGGTTGTTGTGGGAATAGAGGTGGCGTATAAAAAATCCTTCCATTTCTATTGAGGGGATCTATATTCTATGTCCCTTCATACCTGTCAGTAGGAGTTTTTTTCCTACTGATCTGTACTATTCAATTATCCAAATGTGAACTATTTCCTGTTGACAGCATGGCCTTCTTTTTCCCCTAAACTTGTTCACTAACTGCTATTTATTTATTTAAATTTTATGTATTTATTTTTATTGGTTATGAATATCCATGAGATGCAAAGCTGATTGTCACCCCTCGTGCCCAAGATGTGAAGGCCAGATTCATACTGGCAGCATGCCATTACCACAAATTGAGTTTGTACCCCATGTCGCCCACCCAATTAACCCCAACCTCCCTCCACCTCCCCCTTCCCCCCCACTCCACTTTGTAGCCCAAGGTATGTTCTCTCCCTCTGCAAGTCCAATGCACCGCTGTGGTCTTTCTTTCCTTCCTTCTTTCTCTCTTAGCTCCCACATATGAGTGAGCACATGTGGTATTTATACCTCTGTGCTTTGCTTATCTCATTCAACATAAGTTTCTCCAGGCTCATCCATATTGTTGCAAATGGGAGAATTTCATTCTTTTCTATGACAGAGTAGTATTCCATGGTGTATATATACCACAGTTTCCTTATGCAATCATCTATCGATGGACATTTAGGTTGATTCCATGTCTTGGCTATTGTGAACACAGCTGTGATGAACATGGGAGTGCAGGTATCCCTCTGACATGATGATTTCCATTCCTCTTGAAACTGTAAAATTACTAACGGAAAATATAGGTGAAACACTTCAGGAACTAGGTCTGGGCACAGACTTTATGAACATGAGAACATGAGCCTGAAAGCACAGCAACAAAAGAAAAAATAAACAAATGGGACTTTATCAAACTAAAAAGCTTCTGCACAGCAAAGGGAACAATTAACAGAGTGAAACGACAACCTAAAGAGTGGGAGAAATTTTTTGCTAATTATGCATCCGACAAGGGATTAATATTCATAATATACAAGGAACTCAAGCAATTACCCATTAAAAAAACAAACAACCCAATTAAAAAATGGTAAAGTAGCTGAATAGACATTTTTTAAAGGAAGACATACTAACTGCCATTTAAATGTTAACTTTGTTCCTATTTAGATGTGCACGCTTCCTGAGATCAAACTCACTCAGCAAGCTTTAATTAAATATGAATGACAGAATGTTTCCTGATTTACCATTTAGCAAAAGGGAGTGGAAGGGACCAGAACTAAGTTTTATTGAACTATTACTATGTCAGGCCCTTACAGTAATTGTTACCATTCAGCTTCCAAATTCTGTTTGCCAAAAATTATGATTAAGACAGTAAATGTTATGTTTTGTATATTTATTTTATCACAATAAAAAGTTGGAAAAATATATTATTTTGAAGAATCTATTTAAGGTTAGAGTTAGTGAGCAGCTTTTCCTCACAGAAAAGTTGCTGATTCATAATAGAACTTTCATTTCCAAATTAAGGATGATTTCCTTCAAGGAAAGCCTATGCTGTACTTAAAAAAAATATATATCAGTCCTCTGTTTTAAATTCTCCAATGGTTTCCCATCGCTTCCAGGGTAATGTTCAGAACTCAGGGTAAGATCTATAAATTCATTCCTAGTCTTCTGCTATCTCATCTTTAGCCTTTCTTCTCCCATCACCACCAGCTCAGTTCTACTCGACTTCCTTGACTTCCTCCCCATTGGCTATTCTAGGATCACCTCGAGGATTGGAAGGAAGACTGCGAGCTTGGGGCTGGTGTAGTGGAGAAATTAGGGACAGAGAAGTCCAACAGAAGGGTTGCTGTCCAAAAAAGAGCCCTTAAGTGGCAGCAGTGATAAAGCTAAGGAGTAGGACAAACAAAGAGTTAACACGAAGTGGTGGGATTTAGTCACTAATTTGTTGGAAGGGACAAGGGGCAATAAGTACTCAGTGAAGATTCTGAGGTTCCCAGTTGGACTACTCAATTGACAGTATTTGCTTTTCACTAAGATGAGGAGGACAATAGATGCAGCAAATTTTGAAGTGAAGATAATAAAATCAAGTTTGCTTTTTCACCCTTGATGACAAAGTTGAGTATGTATGGATGTATTCATGCATGTGTGTGTTTGTGAACACCTGTGTTTTTTTTCTTCAATTATACTCAAATACTGAAGTTGTACTGGTTAAGCAAAATATATGCCTTCAGCATGGTACCTTTTACATAGCAGCAAACATCATTATATTAGTTTTCTATTGCAGCATAACAAATTACCACAACATTAGCAACTTAAAACAACACACATTTGTTATCCCTCGGTTTCTGTGGGTCAGGAGATGGGGCTTGGCTTAACTGGGGCCTCTGTTTATGGTCTCAAAAGCCTTCCACCACGGTTTTGGCCAAGGCTAAAGTCTCACTTGAGCTCCTCTTTCAAGTTCACATGGTTGTTGATAGAATTAATTTCCTTACATCTGTAAAATTCATAGAAGTTTGCTTCTTCAAGGTCAGCAGGAGAAAGAGACCATGATTTCTATACTCCCTTTTGAAGGGCTCACCTGCTTAGGCCAAGCCCACTCAGGATAACTACCCTTTGTATTAACTTAAAGTCAACTGATTAAGGATCTTAATTACATCTGAACAGTTGTTACCTTTGCCATATTGCATTGGTTGAAAGCAAATTACAAATCTTGACCATGCTCAAGAGGAGGAGATAGTATAAGAGCATGGGTGATTGAGAGTATCTTAGAATTTTGTCTGCAACAATCATGTTCTATGTGTGTGTGTGTGTGCGCGTGTGTGTGTGTGTGTGTGTGTGTTTATGTGGTTAGATAATGAGTTAAAAGAATGAATTACATGTATCCAAAAACAGGTGGCAACTACATACCTCTTGCCTTCATACTTGGCTTTTTTTTTTTTTCCCTAGAGTCTCTCCAGGGTCTTCTACTCCCATTGTTAGATCTCTCTTCTGCTGTCCTGGCTTCACCTCTCTCAGATGAGAAAGCATTCA
This sequence comes from Galeopterus variegatus, assembly GCF_000696425.1. Classification (NCBI taxonomy): domain Eukaryota; kingdom Metazoa; phylum Chordata; class Mammalia; order Dermoptera; family Cynocephalidae; genus Galeopterus; species Galeopterus variegatus. The sequence goes on from NW_007729847.1 coordinate 149,178, forward strand.
ATTTGGCTCCTTAATGTACATTTTAATACAATCTCCCTGTCTTGGCAATAGTGGTGAGTGAGCCGTTAGTAAATCATTTGTGATCCAGAATGAGCTTCAGCAGTTTGGAATGAGGCCATGGCTCACAAGTTTGATGCCACCAGCCTGATTTTTGTAATGGTAACTATATTAATAAGGTAAATATGTAGTCCCTTCTTAGATATGCAATTTTTAATATTTTATATAATGTTCAGTCATTCTTGCAGTGGTGCAAATAGACATTAACCCTTCTTTGTCTTTTAACCCTTTAGCAAAGTTAAAAGAAAAGGAGTCTATAATGAAATTGTCACATTGGACTTATTTTTTGAGCTCTTGTTGATATATTGTGTGAACTTTTTAGAACTGAAAGTATAGAATTGTTATATGTGTATATGTTTCCACATGTCACTCCATAAAAGAATTAGAGATAGCTTACAAGATAGAATGTGCTTTGGGGTACTAAATTCTAACAATGTTTTTCTCCATTTGGGACTTTATAGGGAGCTATATAATATCATAGACCTTGTTCTGATAGTCTGTTGGCAACAAATCCAGACACATCTATCATGACTTTTTCTTATAAAGAACTTTCGTTAAGAGGTAAGGCTGGAATGTTGAAGCTGAACTCAGGGCAGGGGATCCCAGTGCACAACTACTATGGTCCTAGTGTGGAGAGTTTTTATTATTAACTGATTCTTGGATAAAACTCTTAGAATCAGAGGATTGGAGGGATGTTAACAATTCTTAAATATCTCAGGTAATCATCAGAAAATTCACTTCTCCCTAAGCTTTTGATAACGTATGGGAAGATAATTTCAAGTAAAAGTCACTTTGAGGACCTGGAATGTTATATCACGCACTGCTGACTGAGGTCAGGGAATATTCTTTGGACCTCAAATAAGCAGGTGGTAAGTTTCACTTTCAGCTGGGAATTCAGAAGAAACTAACCATTAGGCTGAGTGCATGGCCACCTCACCTTGCATCCAGTAAAACCTACCCACAAAACTCGACAAGTATCTATAATACCTTTCAATATCTACCTGTTGCTCTCAGTATAAATACCAAAATCCTTACTGTGGTGTATTAGTCCGTTTCTATTTCTTATAACAAAAATACCTGCAACTGGGTAATTTGTAAGAAAATGAAATTTATTGCTAACAGTTTTGGAGGCTGGGAAGTCCAAAGTCCGGGGAACACATCTGGTGAGAGTCCTCCTTGGTGGTGGCTTAAGCAACAGAGTATCACATTGCAAGATGGTGGAAGCAGAGAGAGAAAAACTCTCACATGCTCTCCTTTCAAAACCCCAGAACCACACCCATGACCACCATTATTAATCCATTCATTAGGGCATGATCCTCAGAATCTAATCACCTCTTCAAGGCCCCACCTTTCAATTACAATAATAGGGTATCCCATGCTCTTAACAGTCACAGTGGGGATTGAGCTTCTAATACATAAAAGTTGGGGGACACAATTCAATCCATATCACATGGCATTCAAGAACCTGCATGATCAGACCCCTGCCTAAGTTAACAGCTCATCTTGGGTCATTCTTGACGTTGCTCTCTGCAATTTGTCCATGCTGCCCTAATTTCAGCACCTGGAACCAACCATATTCCCTCCTGCCTCAGAGTCCTTGTGTGTGCTGTTTCCTCTGCATGGAGGAACACCTCCATCCCCCACCCTTACTGCATATTAACTCCTGCACTTCCTTCAGATCTCAGCTGAACTCTAACTCCTTCTGAAAACATGTTCCTGATTTTCCTCATTTTGGCATGTGGGCCTCTTATGGGCTCTAAGAACTTGCTGTAGTTTTATTTCATCGGTGTCAGTAATTTATGAAAATTTTGATAATGTCTATCAGCCAGACTGTCAGAGTGCAGGCTTGTTTTGCTGACCACTATATTACCAGCCCAGAGTACAGTAAATGAGCACAATGTGCACTCAACAAAAAATTCACTGAAAGAATGAATTACTGTTGTTTAATGCCACAATAATTACAGCTTTTGTTAACCCCTTACAGTTTTCCTCTCTTAAATGTTACAATTCCTCTTCTACAGAGATTGAATAATGTTACTATGGTATAGTGTTAGAGAGGATGGGAAATAGTTTGATATTTCTTAAATTAAAATATTAATATGTTGGAGCTAGATTTTTATTTCTACAAAGATAATCATTGTTTGGCCAGTGTTGGAAACTTTGCTACATGAAGAATATTTTGCTAGAATTATTCCCTTGGAGAACTAAACTTAGTAGACTGTTGTTTCTAGAATATTACTTTTTCAGGCAATGTTGCCTTCTTGAACCTTTATGATCCTGTGTGTTAGGACAGGCAAGTGTTACTAATGAAGTTAGAGAGTTCTGGAAAGTGAACTATAACTACAGAAGGCAAGTTTTTTCTATCATGGCAAGAAAATTAGTTATGTTTTATTTTGATCTTGACCAGTAGATTCTACAGCATGGTCCCCAGGACCCTTGGGGGCTCTGTGAGACCATGTATATTTTCATAATAATACCAACATGCCATTTGCCTTTTTGTACATTTTCTCAGTGGAATTCTCCAGAAGCTACATAACATGACACATGTCATGTTGCAGTAGACTGAACACAGAAGCAGATATGAGAACCCAACTGTCTTCTATTAAGCCAGCAAAAAATGAAAAACATTGTCACACTTTTGAGAAAACAGTGATTTTTTGTAAATGAGGTAGCAAATAAAATATTTAAATGTCTCAGTTTTAAGATAGCAAATATTCCACATAAACAAAAAAATCTTTGGGTCTTCAACAATTTTAAGAATATGAAGGGATCCCGAGACCAAGGTGTTTGAGAACCACTTCTCTGAGCCATTTTATTGACGCAATTTTACCTGACTTTGCAAACTGACTGTTTTAGATAGATTTTCGTCTCAGTTTTTTCTAAACAATCTATGGATTAATTGGTTTGAATAGGTAGTGCAAGCACATGAGCAAAACTCTCTTCAATATCAAAAGATGTTCACGAACAGTAAATCCCCTTGGCTCCTCAGTCCCTTGGTTCTCCAATTCTCTTTCCTGGAGACAACTGCTATTCTTGCATTTCCTGGTGGAGACCTTTTCTTTTATGTGTTTACTCAAATGCTAGAATGTAATATACCCTATTCTGCTTCTTGCTTATTTACCTTAATGATATAGCAAGGAGACTGATTCCTAACTGTGCATATGGAACGACCACAGTACTTTTCACAATTGCAATGCAGTCAACTATATGGATGAGACATAATCTCATTAGTCTACTACTGGTGGATGTTCAGGTTGTTTCCCATCTTTTGCCATTACCCACAGTGTAGCACTGACCATCCTTTTATTAATTAGTTCATATAAAGTAAGTATATCTATAGAATTAATATTTGGAGGTGGAATTTCTAAGTCATATGAATTTTTAAATTTGATGAGTATTGCTATATTGTCCTCAAAGAAAAAATTACAACAAATTTACCTTCCTATGACTATTTTTTACTCATTCCCAGTATATATTATAATATAGTACATTATAAAATTTTTAATATTTGCCAGTCAGTTAAGTAAAAATAGTGTCTAATTGTAGTTTTAATTTTCTTTTATGAATGAGGTTGATTTTTTTCAATTGAGCTGAAATGAAACAATATGTTCATCTCCTCTTTTTCATTGAAGCCCATTAGTTTCCAAAACTGTGTCCTCCTTTTCTGTACAATGTCTTTGAACCGCTGTCAGGTCACAGAAGTATACTCACGAAGATCTTCTTCCCTGGCTTCAGGGGTCATGTGTCATACTTCTTGCTTCCTGCCCTTCTTTCTCTGCACACTGCAATTAAGTCAGTTTCCTTTTGTATCGTCTGAAATCAGAAGAGTCCTCCAGGTATAGGTGACCCATGCTATCTAGCCTGACTTCAGTTTGCAAATTATTTTCAAAGAGTGGAAACAGCCTTTACTTTCTACTTTATGAATGCATATGTGCTCAGGAGGACTTTTTTTCCTTAAGATTGGAAACACTGTTTAGTTAGTCTCTAGGGGAGCATCATAATTAATGAAAGAACTCTGTGTCTGATGGAAACCTTAGTCTAACAAATCATCCTAAAACTTCATTAGACTTTGTATACTCCCCCTGGACACTGTTGAAGAGACACTTGATTAAGTGGATCGTGACAACTTCAGTTTTGTCTGCCGTACATGCTCCAGAGACTCCTTAAAATCAAGAAAGACTTTCAAAAGGAAGAAATGCTATTTATATTTTAGAGATATTACTGATACCAGAGCTGTGCAATATTTTCATGTACTTTCTTATGTAAATTTACATAATTGTTTGATAACTTCTTTATTCTGGGCTTTATTTGGGGTGGAATAAGCAATTTCTCCCTTGACTCTGTTTATCCCAAGACATTTTTGAAAATTGCAATAGATAAAAAAAATTTCTTATCTGTGATGGAAACACCATTGTTCCTTTGACTAGAGCATGATAGTTTGGGTTCAATATTTATAACTCAGCACTAAGGTAAAAATATTGGTGAAAACTTAAAATATAATTGGATAGAATTCGGCAACTAAGAATTTATGTAAACAACAAAAAAGTAATAAATATGAGTGCTGCCTGCTGCAAATTTTAAGAATGGTTTTCTGGCAATGTATAGTTTCATTGCTTAACTAAAACAGCTATTCACAAATGGCATAAATGATTGAAAAGGCAGTAGAGACTGAAACTAAAATTGTTGATTTAATATGCTTTCTTACTAATGCACTTATTCCATAGTAAATTATTAGTAAATTACATTTTCATGGTACCTCAGAATTAAATGAGCCTGTAAAGGACTTAAAGGAATCCAGTTGATCTAACAGTGCCAGAGGCAAGTGCTCTGGCTGCAATCTTGTGTCAAAGTGACTTAGGCTTGGTTCCCTGAACCATATACTTACCCATTGTGTGACTTTCGTGTCCCTATGTTTCTCTGATTCTCAGTTTCCTCATCTGTGATAATAGCAAAATTTAACTTGCAGTGTAAGGATTAAAGCAGATAATGCACACAAAATCACATGCATAAATCAGCACTCAATAAATAATAGTTTATCATCATTACTACTATAGTAATTGGTTACCATCTGAAATGGGATATGAAAAAGAAAGTCAAATTACTAAATACATATAGGAATACAAAGACCTGAGAATTTAAATACAATATACTTGTTCTGTTTCAAAATAGTGACTTATGGTGCTTTAGTCAAAACCTTATGGTGACATTTCTTTTGGATTTGGCATGTAGTTGCTGGGGGTTGGAGAAGAACCAGGCTACAAATTTCTGCTGGCTCTACAAAAGGCTGTGGCAATGGCCAGAGTGGACCACAGGAAGAAACCTCAGGGCACCTCTGTCTTTAAACTAAAACAGGTTTTAGTTTTACTGAGATTTAATCCAGGAAGGCTAAATTGCATTGAGCCTTTAAATTATTGTGATTATGTACACTACATAGAAGAATCAGCAACATATACTTGTCATTTATAAATAATTTAAAGATAGTTATTACAAAAAAGGAGAAAATCAACATCTAGTTAAATTCAGCTTGCTTTTATGTTTTATCTACTGAAGAATTCTAAAAAAATGTTTTGCACATAAATTCTTCCCTTAAGTTATAAAAGCCACCTAGTTTGGGCATCGAACATTCACCTTCATATATGTAAAAATCTTACAAATTTATCCCAGAAAGACATTCAGGGATATGAGGCTATTTCACAGAAGTCTCAGCTTGCTGCCCTTTCCTGATAACAAGGTAGTTATTATTCTTGGCTGAACCTGTCCCAGAAAGTGTTAGGTGACCTGGAGAGGGACTTGTTGAAACCTCTGGCTCCTCAATGAGAATGTTTGCTGCTGTGCTGGGCTCTGCAGTCCTCTGGAACAAGCTTGTCAGCATCCCACTCAGCTCTGAATAGGTCCATGGGAGAACCTCGTGGAGTGAGGTCATGTGTCAGCCTGTACCAGCAAGTCCTCCCTGCAGCCCCCACCTTTCCCGAGGTACAAAGGAACAAGCCCTGCAGGGCACGGCTGTCATCATTATCCAAAGGGCACGCTCCACAGGCATCTAAGGGTAAAAGCCTCTGCCAGTCTGTTGGGTTTGTTACTCCCATGGAGCTACACAGGAAATAACACCGCCAAAAATAACACATTCAAAGCCAGAGGGCAATCTTCTGTAAGTAGTCATAGACACACGTCACACGTTCTATACATATACACAGCTGTTTGTGAAGCACATTGAAATACCCCTTTGCATTACAATTAATTATTAGCCAACACTGAATAATTGGTGAAAGCTTAGAGGGCAAGTGAAATATGAAGTAGAGGTAGTATATTTTTAGAAAAGTGTTGATTGATTGGGCAGGTGTTTAAAAGCATTTGTCAGAATCAATTCACAGAAAATCGCTTTCACATTCAGGTTACAGCCAAAGAAGGGAAAAATAGCCTATACATTTTACAATTTCAGTCACAAAAAGTCATATTTTTGGACTCATGTGGGTATTTGAAAATATCAGATTCTACCAGCTCCGAATAAAGCTTTTAATTCTGTAAGGTTTCAGATCACCAGATGACCACTGCTAAGCATCCTCTGGACTCCCAGGGTTTCAGCTGAGACATCTAAGAAGAACGTCCCCTTGTATATCCCCCTGAAGCCCGTGGCCACCCTGCTTGAACCACGAGGTTATTGAAAAGGAAGCAAATCCTTTCCTAAAAGCCTGCAAGAGGAGGATATTTCGGTTAATTTCAGCTCCCTGCCAACTCAAAAGAACGATGCTGCGCTGTGTGTTGTTCCCATGATGCCACACGCAGAGGACGGCTCAGTGACTCATGCTTCCAGGGAGCCAGCCGGGGTTTTGAAGCTGCATCATCCCCTTTCATTCTTGAAGTTCTTTTGGAGTTCATCAACAGCATGCAGGGATATTTTTAAAACAATAGAGATTATTCAGGACTGGCAAAAGGCCTTTCCTAGTCACAGTACTCAAACTATCACAAACATAAGTCACGTTGGAAAAAAAAATTCCCCAGGTAAAAAATCTGGTATTTAGGGAAGCAAAAGCCATCTAACATTTGTTATCATTTCCATCAGAACTCAGGTCAGTGGACAGAGATGGGTACTGAAAAAACATGCATACTTAGAGCATAAATCCAGATAAATGGTAGATAATGAACTAGTATGTAAAAGTAACATCATGCCTAAAACAAAAAAAATCTAGTTCCATGGTTGGTTTCAGTGAAATGAGTGACCTTCACAGAGTCAAGTTTACTCTTATCAAACCGAAGCCAAAAGATATTGGATTCCTCACACAAAAGTCTCTATTATTGATATTTGGAGTAGTGATTTATAACACTCTAAGCCTGCAGAAATATTTTCTACACCAAGCACATAAAATTTTTCTCCTAAAATATTGCTTTAGGCTTAAGTTTGAAAAAATAACAAGAGATTAAGAAAACAAAAAGTTGTACAGTAGTCTACCCTTATCCTTGGGTGATAGGTTCCAGTACCCCAGTGGATTCCTGAAACCATGGATAGTACTGAACACTGTGTGTTTTCCTATACATATTTGTTCTTATGATGAAGTTTAATTTATGAATTAGTCACAGTAAAAGATTAACAACAATAGCTGATAATAAACTAGAACAATTATAACAGCACACCAGCATCACTACTCTTGTGCTTTGGGGCTGTTATTAAGTAAAATAAGGGTTACTTGAACACAAGCGCTGCAAAACAGAGACAGTCATAGGATAGATGCTACCCACCCGTTAGTCACTTAGTAGATGATTCACATCCCGGGTTAGGATGAAATGGGACAGTGCAAGATTTCATCACACTACTCAGAACAGCACACAATTTAAAACTTATGGACTATATATTTCTGGAATTTTTAATTTAATATTGTGGACTGAAGTTGACTGTGGTAACTGAAACCATGGAAAGCTAAACCACAGATAAGGGGGAACCACCATAATATTATTCAGATATATAAATGATGGGCCATCATTATATCTTATTTTGATAAATGAAAATATCCTCTGGGCAGTTACTTTTCCGAATTCTGGCAGTCTATTTATGAGCACCTGAGCACACACTAGAGTCTTATGGAATGTAGTCTGAGAAATCCCATTTTAGAGTATGTTTGATGTCATTCAAGTATAAAAATTAAAAGAGTATATTTTCAATATAGCTAACATAAAACGTGAGATTAATGAATGTTGGAGTAAGATCATCTAATGTCATAGTAATTCTTCACATTGCTTGGTCATGGATCCCTTTGAGAATGTGGTAAAAGTTCAGCCTCTCTCTCCCTAGAAAAAAAAATACTGTTTTTTCTTACATAATTCCAACAATTACATGAAAATTAATCTTAGTCTAGAAAGCATGGTAGCCCAAGAACATAAATGCCAAATCCATCTCAGATCATTAGTTCATAATTTTTCCTTCCTTTTTCAATTCCAACAGCACAGAAGTCATAAAACAGCATGCCATCTGACTTTTTATTTGTCAGTACCCAGTTGAGTTCCTCACATTACAGAAAGAAAGTTGAAGCACAGAAAGATTAAGAAACTTTTCCACAGTAATAAATCTGTTAATAGTCGAGCTGGGATTCAAATCCAGGCAGCTGGTGATTATCCCTAACCACAGTACATGCTGTGGCTGAGAGTGCCCACATTTGTGAGCATACCTACCCCATGACATAGGTCTCCCTAGTATTACCATTTTGCATATGTGGAGACTGAGGTATGGAGTGGCCGAGTACCTTGCCCAAGGTGGGAGAACAAGGTGGGGGTTCATTGTCTCAACTTTTTAAGCTTATGCATCTATCTACTTCACACCATCCCTCTCTGTGGGCCCCACACTCATCCTCATTAATGCATCCTTTGCATAAGCAATCTGTTCTCACAGTAAAAAGCCACATTTCGTTATTTTTTGGAAATGTGACCCATTGTCCCCAAATCACTGGGGAAATCACAGGCCCCTTACACATGTTTTTATATTTATCTCGAATGTCTTGTTGGTTTCTCCTTGAATCTTCTTACTGCCATTATGCCTATCAAGTTAGAGCAACCCATGACTTGATAAGCTCCAATTCAACCTATCAAAACATCCCATCCTTCCCAAATGCTGTTCAAGATTCTGGGGACCTCTTCCAATGACATTCCCTGCATGCCCATCTTTAGCATTACCATCTAGTTTTATTTAGAGGACCGATTTGAAAACTTGATCATCATCCATGTTGAAGTGTTCTAGGAACCCAGAACCCAACCTGATAAGCTCTTTCATCCACACTCAGGAGCTCATCTGCCTTCATCACCTTGGGCTCCAAGTTCCATGTCCACTAGTGCCTCACATGCAGAATCTTACCATGCTGCTGCTAATCACACTGTTTTATTAGCCAGCAGTAGGAACAGAAATTCACATTGTTTTAACACACACTAAAGGAGTTGATTTCAGTTTATATTTAGGAAATTTCATTAATGCTTAGCTAGTTATTTATTATCCTATTCTTAAAAACAACACAACTTCATTAGATACACTTTTTAAAAATCAGAGAATAATCTTACCTTATAAAGACAAATGATTTATATTCTTGGTATTTTTTGGAGCGTTGCTAACCTTACTGTCATTCAAACTGTTTGGAATTATCTTTCAAGCCGTCTAAACAGAGATTTCTGTCTAAGGCTAAGAACCCCTTGTCAGACAGAAGAGGAAATAGATGGTAGAAGTAAGCTGAGTGGATGCAATGTGGCCACTGGACACTGTCTCCTCTTTATTCCTGCACTGCCTATCCTGACATTAGACATGAAACTGTCTTTTAGGAAGCAGAAAAGGCAAGGCTGAGGAAATGAGAAACACCTTTCATGTCTTTATAAAAATAGGTTGCAATTTCTGGTAAATAGGTTCTTGTTTGTCATGTATTAGCCTGAAATTTTACTTGAATTGGTTCTCCCCAGGAAATGAAAGATGTAAGACTTCTTACTTATTTGGGAAAGACAGGCACTTACTAAAGATTATAGTGGCTATCCATTTAAACAAACAGATGCTTTTAGTTGCCTTCACTGGTAACAACACCAATAAGCATGCAGCAATTATTGCTCACCATCAAAGTATAAATTCTAATACTGCTTAAGTACTTGTACTATGTTTCTTCTGGACCCTCCATTCAATATCAACCAGCACACAGTGGTCTCTCAGCAAGACTCCTATGAAAAAATTCTTTCTCTCCTCTTATTGTTTTACCTCTCTACTTGATAGAGAGGAAAGAGATCACACTGACTGACACCCATTTTTCTCTAATTTGAAGGAAATTTACTCGTTTTGTTAGATTGCACCATAAAGACACGAAGAGAATATATCAGTTGTGGATAGTTCTGTGAGTATCAGATAGACTCACACATCTATGCAAGCTGGGTGTGGCTTTATTCCACATTATATCTCATCTTCCTCCTGAGACCCATGGGCTTGTCTGGGTGTATTCTTCTCATGGAGACAGAAAAGATGGAAGAAAACAAGCCCAGCACACAAGCACTCTTTCAAGCCTCTTTTATTACATTTATTAATATCCCATGCCTGAGGGCAAAGACAAGGGATAGGGTGGGTTCTCCCACTGATGATGGGAGGACTCAGGAAAATTACATGGCAAAGAAGGTGGGTACTAGGAGTGGGGAACTGGGGACAATTGATACATCCTGCCATAGAGAAGTAGAAGAGAGGGAAATGCTAGGCCTTCCAGGCTCTTTGCTCCATATAACCACTGGTTATATAATTCAGAGTTCAACTATGCAATGCCAAGGTCAGTTTCAGCAGCTGCACAAGTGTATAAGAACATTCACCTCTCAGATATCCATGTGTCTATGAGATGTACCTACTTCATATCATGGGCTAAAGTAAAATTCAGAATCATTGAGATATTTGTCTTTGCACAAAAAAAGAGTCCTAAATAAAAACAAACCTTCCTTCCTTCCTTCCTTCCTTCCTTCCTTCCTTCCTTCCTTCCTTCCTTCCCTCCCTCCCTCCCTCCCTCCCTCCCTTTCAGGTATCTAGTTAATGAGGTCTCATTTGATGTTCATAGATCTTTTAGATCTTCTCCACCTATGTTTCTCTGCATAAGTTTTAGGAATCTTAGAAACAGAGTCTGGCTGATAAATTTATTGGTGCATGAAGCTCATTCAGAAATGGCTTCAAGAGTTTCATCTTCAGATATATTACTACTTCTAAAGTTAGTGGTCGATAGTTCACAAAAATAAATATTGATTCGGAAATGAACTTACTCATCAGGGAAATAAACCTGTAGCTTTTAGCCATTATTTATTTATAATCCCTCCCATGTGATATTCAGAGACAAAGTTTGAGATGAAGAAAAATTCAAGTATTCTTTTTCATATATTTTGAAAATATAAGAGCCTTTGATGTAGTCTGGGAGCTAGAATCTTGAAAAGAAAAACAAAGAATGACTTCCCTGGAGTTAGGAAGACCCCTGTAAATTATCCAAAAACCAGTTAAAGAGATAAATGTGATTTCCCAGAAAGCACAACAACAGCAATAACAAATTATTGTTCTTCATACTAGGCAGGTTACGGGTGTTCCCTGCTCTAGACAGATGTGTGATGTGTAAATCCAGGTCAACCAAGGGCGTCAGGGCAGCTGTGGGTCATTCAAAAGGCAAAACACTTTCTGTAGGCTCTCAGCTGACTGCTGACTTGCCCCCTGGCTGGATCCTTCTTGGCTCTGAATTTGGTAACAAGATTCAGAAGCTGGCAGATTACAAGGAGATTGTTTGGGCAGTCAGGGCTCCTGTACATGACAGAAACAATGCTGAACTTAGTGCCTCATCCTGTTCCTCATATGTGATGCTGAGGAGCTTTTCCTGTGTGTAAAATAAAGTACTCATGCCTTTTACCAAGTGGGTAGGTTGCAGAGAGAAGAAATCTTACTAAGACTCATTTTCTTTGAAATGATGTACTTTCTTAAAAGAATATTTTAAAAAGAGAACTAAACGTTCCAGATTTCTTGCAGAAGTTTGGAAATAATGCGGATTTAGTACTTGAAAATGAACATTTTGAGACTTTGTGTTGATTTCTCTAGTATCTGAATATATTTCTGGGGAGATGCCGGCATTGTTGCCCCAAGATTTACTTCAGTTGAAACTTCAACCAGACCCATTATTTTTCTTCTCTGGCACATTATGCAAATTAAATGCAAAATTCAGTGACGAGAGGAAAAGGTCTCAATGTACTGAGCAGGTGCCGTATCAGTAACAGAGGAAGGTAATTACAAAATTACTTGCAGTTACTATGACTGCGTATTTTCCACTTTTCAGAGAAAAATCTTTCATGTACTCATCACTACAAGATTTATTCTCCCATTGATGCGTGGGAGATTTATGCATTTAACTATCTTACTCATTGATTGGAGAAACATGCACTGACAGAAATACATTTTTTTTCACATTAATGTGACATTTAATTCTAATTTTATTTCTTCTCCATTAAAACAGTCTCTTATGGACAGTCTTTTCTTCAGCTGTGTTATAAGGATTAACATCAGAATGGCCCAGTAAGCTGGAAGAGCAAAGACACGTCTGCGTGTAGAACTGTAACGCCAAAAGAAAAATATCATTTATTATTTTCCGCTTTTGATTAAAAAGAAGCAATAGCAAAGTCATTGTCAAGAGAAAGGGGTGCATTAAATGATCTCTAAGGTTTCTTTCAGCTAAAAATGCTATGATGCTCATCTATTACTAGGAACTCATAACCAGAGTTATGAGCTCTGAGTTCAATCCAGTTCTCTTACTGGATTGCAGTTTCATTTTGGAGGACAATTCTCATTTGATCCTCTAGTCTTAAGCTATAATATGTCCTACTGTTGTCATTTGATAATGAACAAACCAAAAAAATTGCCTAAATTATATGTAACTCTTAATCTAAGGGCAATGCCCTAAGATACTTGACTCATAGTTTAAAATAATTATTTTTATCAAGTTAACATTATGTCTTCTGTGATAATTATGTGAATCAAAAAATGTATTTGTGTGAAGCAAATGCCCTTCCTTTCCAGACTTGCTATCAAAAAAATGTAAGTCTCACACTGAATGGCAATAATTTCTTCTCCCTCTTTCCTAAGAATATACTGAGGATGTAAAATTACGGGAGTAGAATGTTTTCATTTTGAGAACATCCACAATAGGCATTGGCCCTAGCGATAATTGTGAATGTTCCATCTTTAAAGAATGAGTGTATTATAAGATGTGAACTATGAATATTTTAGCCCTTCTGGTTTTTCTTTGGAATGTAATTCTCTGGTCTTCTGTAAAAATTAATTTTAGTGATGGATTGTCACAAGTTCCCTTGGAAAGTGTGTTTGTAACTTTTTTTGTGAGCATACATTCTTGGGTTTTTTTCTTTTAAATTTGTTTTTATCACTCATTTTGACTTTCAGATTTTTAAAGTATTTGTTATTATGTTTATTTTTTAAATAAAGGCAGAGTTTGAGAAACTCGACTTTGTTTTAGGTTGAAACCTTCTTAGAAGGACAAGCATGTGGGCTGACGGCAGCTGCAAGAAACAGGACAGTGTGGAAAAAACAGAGGTCTAGAGACTACATATCTATCAAGTGCCACTACTTAATTGTCATCTTTGTCCTTGCTACTCAAAGTATGGTCCATGGACCATTAGCATCAGCCTCACCTGGGACCTAATTAGAAGGGAGAATCTCGGGCCCCTCCTACACTTACTGAATAAGAGTCTGGATTATAACAACATGTCCAGAAACTCATATATACCTTCAAATTCATCAGTCTCTGAGCTCTCTGATCTGCAACACCCTGATTTTTCCAAGTCCCTCCTTCCTCATCTTTGACATAGAAAGAATAATTTCTACCTCCCAAATCCAGTTTGAGAATTAAATACATAAACATGTAAAAGTGCTATGTTCAGTGTCTGACATATATGGCAGGCCCTCTCCACCAACAAACACATGAAGTAAGACAACAAGAGAGAGATTGAGTGGGGAGAGAGAGTGAAAGAGAGAGGGTGAATAAAATGTCAATAACTGGGATTGCCATTGGCTTTTTTTCCCTTCTCTATGATGACTGTGTATTAATTGTGTGATACATTTACTTTTAAAAAAACACTGCTGGGACTAAGTTAGATTCTAATCTCACAAATTACTTCAAAAGAAGGTTCAGATATAGGGTTTTAAAGAACTGACTATAAAAATGGAATCTAGAGAAATCCAGAGGAGAATATCCTGAATGCTTATATAATCTTGGATGTTTGGGGTAAACCCCTCTAAGCACAACTTCGAAGGAAGAAATCATTAGGAAAAATATTGATATATTTAAGTATATAAATGCTTACAAATTTAATTTTCTTGAAAGGGGATAAAGATGACTAAAGAGAAAATCACAAATAGAAAAACACTGCATGCATAAACAAAGGGTCAATACATTTAATATATAAACAACTGTTAAAAGATAATAAAAGGATGAACACAGTGATTTTAAATGAATATAAGATATTTAGGGCCGAACCCGTGGCGCACTTGGGAGAGTGCAGCGCTCCGCCCGTGGGTTCTGATCCTATATAGGGATGGCTGGTGCACTCACTGGCTGAGCGCGGTGTGGCTGGTCTCAAAAAGGACAAAAAAAAAAAAAAAGAATATAAGACATTTAGTAGGTGGACATACACAAAAACAAACATGTCAAATAAGCATGAAAGTATTAATTTCACTACTAATAAAAAAAAATGGTAGTGAAAACAGCCAAGATACTATTTTCAACCTAACAGATTGCTCTAATAATGAGTAAGTGCTTGTACCTCATGCTATCACAGTGAGGAGAAAAGGGGCTCCTTTTCACTCTTGGTTGAAACAAATTACTACAATATTTATTAAAAGTTCTTTGCCTTTATCTATCACTTTAAATTTATTTATACATTATTCACCCAATAATTATGCTTTTGAGAATGTATCCTAAGGAAATAATCTAAATTTGAAATATGTTAAAAATTTTTTATCAAAATAAACAATCACACTGCACCACAATGGGAACTATTCATAAATATTTAAGTTATCCATATGGTAGAATACTATGCACCCGTTGAATCATCATGTTGTAAATAATATTTTTACTAAAACATATTCTCACTGTTTTGCTAACCAAAAAAAAAGAAAAGCAAGATGATCACAATATACGTAGCATATCATTTTTGTAAATACATATGCATACATATAAATGTGTGTATTTTTAAAGATTGGAAGGTGGTACACTGATAGTCAATATTAATTCCTGAATTGTGGGGTTATTTTTTCACCAAGTTTTTGCCTGTTTCTGCCCTGCCTCCTTGATTTTATCATTGAGCAAACTGTAGTTTGAAAATTGTTAAAAGAAGCCATTAGATATGGTCTAAAAATAATCTTAATAGCACAGGGAAATAATTTTATTAATGCTAGTTAAGTTACATGAAAAATATAACCTTTTAATGGTGAGAATATTTCAATTTTATAACTCATCTATAAAAAACGAAGAGTGTTTAGCTCCAAATGTGGGGATTATGAATAAATTTTATATTCTTTACTTTTTTATTTCAAATTTTTGTAGTAAGCATTTATGAATTTTATAATCAGAAACAAGTTACTTTTAAGACTCCCTTCTAAACTTATTTGCTTACTTTCATTCCCAAATTGTGTATTGATATGGCCCCTATATTTCCAGCCTAAATATTTTACGAACATTAAATCTGTCTAAATTCAATGAAAAATTAGCAGTGAGTTAAAGTTCCACTCCCATGTGGAATTTAAATTCCTCATCCTAGAATCCAGTCACTGTTCTTCAGTACAAAGGAGTCCTTCCTGTCATGACTTGTGCCCAGAGGCAGGTGTTTCCACTTTGTCTTCATTTGGTCAGAAAGGATTTTTCTTCCATTTTGCTTCTGTTTTTGTGAAAGACATAGAGAGAAAGGTGTTAAGAGAGTGTTAAAGATAATTAAGGTGTTAATGAAAAGAGCCAGGGGAAAGAAGAACTAGTAATCTTTTCATCCGGTCCAGTTGTCAAAGTCTTTTGTCTTTTGCTATCACTTTTTTCATCAGTGACATATAATCCATTAACCATGGAAACAAGGACCACAAGTTCAGCCTGTGCTTGTCTGGAAACCTCCCCTTAGATATTATGGAATAACTCTTCTTCCTTTCCTCTCAATTCTTCTGTTGCAAACTGACTGTCCACTGTAACGTAGACAGAGGGCTCAATCTGTAGAAACTATCCTGTACTCCTCTTCATTAGTTATCGATTGCCAGATGTGCCCAAAATTTAGCAGCTTAAAACAATGCAATTTTATTATACCCACAGTTTCAGTGGGCCAGTAATTCTAGAGACACTTAGCTGGCTGCTTCTAGCTCGGAATCTCTCATGGTATTGCAGTCAAGATGTCCATCAGGACTGCTTTCATCTGAAGACTTGACTGGAGCTGGAAGACCCACTTCTGGGATGGCTCCCTCCCATCGCTGGTGTACTGGCACTGGACGTTGGCAGGAAGCCTCAGTTCTTTGCCAGGTGGTCTCTTTGAAGGGGCATCTTAAGCATACTCATGGCATGGACTCTGTTTCACAAAGTGGGAGTGATCCACACGAGATTAAGTTGGAAGCTCCCTCGATGGAACCCCAAAAGCCACACAGTGTCACTTCCAAAATATCTCTTTGTTCACACAAGTCAGCCATACTTAATGTGAGAGGGGAGGGGACTACATACTAAAGTGGATTTCAGTAGGTGAGCAGGATCACTGGGTGACATCTTGGAGGCTGGCTACCAGTGAAGGAGGCTTCTCTCTGGCTCTCAGTGAGTCACCCTTCTCAATGTAAAATACACTCACCCCCTTTTGTGGTCCCCAAGAGTCTCATTCTAGTATGACATCAGCTCAAAGCCCAAGATCTCATCATCTAAGCCAGGTGTATTAGTTTTCTATTGCTATGTAACAAGTCACACAAACTTAGCAGCTTAAAATAGCACCCATTTATTATTTATCTCACAGCTCTGTAGGTCAGAAGTCCAAGCACAGGGTAACTGGGTTCTCAGCTGAGGAACTCACAAGGCTGAAATCAATGTGTTAGCCACAGCTGCAGTCCTCATGTGGAGCTTGGGGTTCTCTCTCAAGGTCATTCAGTTTGTTGGCAGAATTCAATTACTTGCTGTTGACAGACTGGGGTTCTGAGAGGCCACCTGCCATTCTGTGCCATGTGACACTCTCTGCAATATGTCAGGTTGCTCCTTCAAGGCTAGCAGAAGAATTTTCTTGCTGCCTGGAATCTCTGACTTCTTCTAGACCCAGATTTAAAGGTTTCATGTGATTAGATGAGGCCCACCATGGAATAGCCCTTTTAATTATCTCAAAGTCAGCTGATTAGTAATCGTAATTACAACTGCAAAATCCTTTTTTCCATGTACAGTAACAGAATCAAGAGAGTAGTATAACATCACATTCACAGATTCCATCCACATTTAAGGGGTAGAAATTATTTAAGGACTGTACACAGAGAGACAGGAATCTTAGAATCTATTTAACATATCAGGTCTAGATGCAGATGAGATAAATCTGTATTAGTTTACTGTTACTGTGTGATAGGCTATCCCAAAACTTAGTGGCTTAAAACAACAATACGCATGACTAACATGACAGTTTTATGGGTCAGGAATTCAGGATATTTGTTGGGTGGTTCTGGCTTGGGGTCTGTTGTGAAGTCATAGTCAAGAAGTCAGCCAGGGTCACAGACATCTAAAGCCTCGATTAGGGCTGGAGGATGTTCTTCTAAGATGATTCATTCACATAATGGCCAAGTTGGTATTGGCTATTGACAGCAGGTCTCATTTCCTTTGCAAATGGGCTGCTACCCAGGCCACATGAGTGTCTTCCTGACATGGTGGATGATTTCTCCTGGATTGAGCAACCAAAGAGTGCAAAGGGAATGCACCAATGTGTTTTAGGACTTAGCATTAAAAGTTACACACCATCACTTCTGCCCCATTCTGTTGGTTACACACATCAATCCTGATACAATATCAGAGGGGTCCCTGAATAGCAGGAGGGAAGTATCATCTGGGCTGTCTTGGAGGCTGGCTATCACAACCTCAGTTAACAACAAAATTAATAAATGTTTTTAAATAGAGGAAAGAGAATTCCTAAATCTGCCTATTCTCTGTCATGCCCCCGCCATAGTCTGTTCAGGTTCTCATCTCTCTGTTGGACCTCTGCACTAGCCTTAAAACTGCTGTCCTTGGTTCCAATGTCATTTCTTTATAACATTTTAGATGGTCTCACTAAAAGGCATGACACCTCCTACATTTATAACCCTGTAGGGAAAGTTCTTAACAGAGCACTCTAGTCCATAATCTGTGCCTACATCTCTTCCTTCATCCTTTTTACTCTCCCCACCTCACAAACTATTTTTATATTTCAGTCATGCTGAATCTCTTAATGTTTCCCCCAAACTTACTAGCCTCCTGCATGTTTTTATGCTTTTCCTTTTCCTGTTCTCTCTGCCTGAAATAATGACTATGCACGTCCTAAAAGTTAGGCAGCTACTGTGCTAAATCACAAGCTGAAGAGTTCAATTTCATTCTTCCCATAGGCACTTCTAATAATCAGGCACTTCTAATAACCCCTATGCATGATGGTTGAAAACATGGACTCTAGAGAAGAGCTTGGAGGTTCTTCCATATCCCTCTTTCTTATTCCCTGAGCAACTAGCTTGAATATACCGAGTTTTATTATTCTATTTATTAACCAACTTTCAGTGTGCCTGACCAAATAATTTGAATTTTATTTTATTTTTTAATGTGCATGTGTGTGAGTGTGTATGTATGTGTTGCAGGTAGAGAATAGAGGGAGGAAATTGATCATCTGACCTTTGATTATGTTTTTCTTGGAGGAGGTTTGGATATATCAGACTTTTGAGCCATCAACACATTAATTGATTTAGATCTCCAGTATGGATATGGGTATATTTTTCCCCTTCTCTTTTTCTAAATTTCCTTTTGCAGTCTCATAACCAGCTTATTGGCTCCATATTGCCAAGTAAATGTATCAACTGTTCATATGTATATAACCCAGACCATGAGGAAACTGCCTAAGTATTGGGTTTTCAATATTACTTGCTTTTAGCAATAAATCATAGCACCCAGCCTAAATTAAAGAATTTAACAGTGTAATCCAACTTCAAATCATAACAAAAATTGAGATTTGCGAAGAGTTTATAAACATTTTTTATGCACTAGGCATTTCAAAAAAGCTGTCTTAAAAACAAAACAAAATTGACAAAAACATCGTGAAACTTAAAATAACCATAATGTGAACTCTCTTTTGTCTGTATATGCTTTGAAAAATTGAAAATATATTCATATCTGTTACTCTTAGCATCAGTAAAAAACCTCAACAATTGTAATTCCAGAAATTGGACATTTAGAAAAATCAGGCTGAAACTCATTTTTGTACTTTCTAAAACAAGTAAATTAAAAAATCTAAATAACCTGCTATAAAAAAAAAATGAAATACTACCATTCGCAGCAACATGGATGGGCTTAGATAAAATTATATTAAGTGAAATAAGCCAGGCACAGAAAGAAAAATACTGCATGTTCTCACTTATTTGTGGGAGCTAATAAAAATAAATAAATAAATATACAAACAAATAATGGGGGGGAAGACACAACAATCACAACAATTCCTTGAACTTGTTAAGACAAATGAACAGATACGATGTTGATTGGAGGGAGACAAGGTGGGGGGAAAAGGAAGAATAGATAAAGAGATAAGAAAATCAACTACGTCGTATATTGATAAATTATAATAAAAAATATATATCTGTAAATAAGAGAGATGAGTGCAGTTCACTTTCCCATGATTATAACAGTCTGTATGTAAATAAAGAATTTAATGAACGCAGAGCACATTTTTACATGAACTTTTCTTTACAAAGTATTTGTATTTCACTGGAAATATTAAAACTTTGTCTCTTGATTGCTCAAGTAGTTTTTTTTAATTTTCGTTTTTATTATCAAAGTCATGCTTCAATAGCTCAAAATTGTACAAAATAAAACAGTTAAGCCCCTAGTTCACACCATCCAATACTCTGAAGGTAAACTCCATTAAATAAAAATTTCTTTTCTTGAAAAAGCATTCTGTACTCTAATTTTTTCAGTGTTCCAGATGACAATTTACCAAAATAGGTTTAAATTAATGATTAATGAGTCTTTTATCTCACTCCTTCCACCTGCCTACTGACAAAAGGTATGAATTTAACACATTTGAAATTTTGAACAGTTGTATATCTTCTGCTTTAGAGATGATTTTTCTATTCATCCATTATCTTCTTTTAACAATACTTTCGATAATAGCCATTCTAATGAGTGTAAAGTAGCATCTCACTGTGGTTTTGGTTTTCTTTATTCACTCTTAATCCCATCATTGAAGGTTATTTATTGGCAACACTGTGGCATATTTTCCTGGTTTTCTATGCATACATTTTTTTTTAAAATTGGGATCATTGGGTATATGCAGTTTGGTTACCTGCATTTAGTAGAATTAGAAGAGAATTTTCTTTGCCATTAAAAATTCTCTGTGAACATCATTTTTAGTGGCTGTAAAAACTTACATAAAGAAAAATATGTCCTAATATGTATGTATGTGTCTTTTAACTGAATATTGGTATACTTAAAATAATGGACTTTAATGCAACTAGTAATCGTAATGCAAAGTAGATTCTACCCTCAAACAACAGAAGTGTTATGGAGAGAGTGAAATAGGTGAGTTTTCGTGACACCTTCTGTCATATTAACTTTTTAAAGCACTAAATTCACTTGAAATTACAATAAACAAAATAAGAACAAGCATTAGGTAATTTGACCTATCAGATATCCTGAAGCAATAATTTATCACTAGAGGTTTTTTTTTTTTCCTCTATGCAATTAAGTGAACAGTGTCTCTTACTTTTTAAATAAAGGTTTTGAAATAGAAAATAGCTTTAGGGTTAAAACGAAGCAGATTTTATCATTGAAAATCTGTTCACAGTTCAATTGAGCCTTACTTTCCTCTAGAGAATTGCTCTTCATAATGCTTACCAGTGGATCTTAAAATATCCCTTTGTGATCATTATTAAGATCCTAATTATATGTTATGAAATAAAAGGCTTATAATGGAATACCTGAACTTTCCTACCCAACAAAGGAGATATATTTCTGTATTTATGTATTCATACTAAAAAGCTGTTCTGAAAAGCTCAAAATATTATTTGATCTTAATGGTTTTGGGGCAGAGGAACTGGCACCACCTTGATTTTTGTATAACTTGGCCCAAGCCTGCTGTTTCAGGAGGGACTGTCAGAGCAGACTTCTGTTGTATTTGCCATATGGAGTTATTGGGCTCAGATTATAGAGGCTTTCCTGGTTGTTTGCCTGATTTAGCAATTATCAGTGCTCTCTAGGATTTTCTCCAAACACAGAGAACTTGTTCAAAAGAAACTGATATATTGGGAAGAAAAAGTAGTTTGATATTTGGGAGGTTTAGATGGTTTCCAACATTTCTGAGAGGTACAATGGCTCAAAAAGTTTATTGGCTACAAGGACAATTGGTGTTATCCTTCGAACACAGCTAATCGTCTGGCACTTAAGCGTCACCTGAACTGGTACCTTCCCCATGCACCTCACCCCTGGCACTCCCCACAGCCTTCATCAGTTATAGGACAGCCTGATGAATGAGGTTGAGTCCAGGGCAGCCACAGAAATCTGCTTCACTCTATAGCATCTTAATGTATCATAGATCCAACCTTGAGTTTATCTACTACATAGGACCATGGGTGATTAGGTGTGGGATATAGTGGGAATGAAGATCTAAAAAACATTTTTTTTTTTTAGCAGAAGAGGAGGAGGAGAGGGAGGAAGGGAAAGAAGAAAGCCAACTTTGAGAGTTTTCATTTCTCAACACTAGAGAACACTTCCTCCTCACAGCATTGAGTTCTGGAGAAGGCGGCCCTCTTCTCAATCCTCTTTCCTTGTGGATGGGAATTCCTTTCCTTCCTGTCTCTCTTCTGTGAAGTTCATGTTTGTGTTCTCAGTCTCCACCACTGTCAATGAGATAGGCTCTGACGTTTCTCTTGAAAACATAGCACATCTGGACATACTCTGTTCACATTCCCAGCTGCCAAGAGGGCAGGACATTGAAGAGAGGCTTTTCCTTAAGACTGACTCTCTAATGCATGGGGGTCTCCACCCAATTGCATTAGGTATTTGCATCTCTACTGGACTCCTGTAGGCATCCGAGTTTCCTACCCGTCATTTGCATTATGGGACCCCATACACTTTGAAGAGTCTTTCTCAGGTAAAGTAGAGAACAAGCACCTTCTGATCTTGGGAGCAAGTCCTTTGAGAGCAGTGATGACAAATATCTTAGTGATCTATTCAATGATTCTGAAAGCATGAAAACTAAACCACCTGTATCATAGTCATCTCTGGGGCTTGTTTAAAACACATATAATAAGACCCCACCTCAAACCTAAGAAAATCAGAATTTCTAGGGGGAGGGCTTGGGAATCTAACATTAAAACAAACATCCCAGGTGATTCTTACAAAACATAAAGCTTGATAATTATTGAACTCTTCCTGGATCTGGCAGCTCTTCTGCATGAGAGAGCCAATTAGAGGGACCTCATGGGTTTTAGGAAATAACTAACTCAGCAGTATAGCAAGGCTAAAGATGCAGGATTTTGTCCTTATCAGAAGCCAATTCATGCTGACCATTTTTAGTGAGTGTCCAGGATTAAATCAGGTACTACAGTAGGCAAGGTAGATAAATAAGTAGTTTTATATAATAGAAGGAGGGTTTTATGGTTTGTCTTTTGCTTATTTCCTAGTTATCATAAAAAGGCAGGAATCACTGGGCCTCTGTTTATTTTCATGGCATTATTGTTTTAACCCCTAGCTTTAATGTGGAATTAAAATATCACACATCTATTTGCTTTCATTTCTAGTATCTAGAAGAGTTTCAGCTTGACGTAATTAGCATGTAGAGTGTGTTCACCTCCTGTAATCTCTCAGATGAGTCACTACACAACCCCAGCACATAAATGCTTCTGGGAGCCTGTCGCTAACCAGGCTTCAAAACCCAGTGGAAAGAACTGTGTGTTTTCTTCAGAAGTAATCAATAAATGAGAAATTACCAGAAATACGCAGTTTTATTCACTCCTAGTGATTTTTACATAAAAACTGACAAGGCTGTGTAACAAATTATATATAGATTCAGGTTCTGTATCCACACAGCTAATGCATACATGAATTATTCAATGAAATTTTGCTTCAATAGGTTTTTCTGAGTTACCTTGATGTGTGACCAGTTTCAGATAATACATTCAACGTTATGCATTATGGTAAATTCACTATATTTTTGTTCAAACTACATCCTGTGCTGATAAATCTGTTAAAATTCAAGTTTGCATGGTGGTTCACATATGTTGCTTTTCTGTAGATGTCCCTATGTGTTTTGGCCATCTAGCAAATAGATCTTCACCTCTTTGAGCTTCAGTATTCACACTTGCTTATTGTGTAAGCAACATACAGGTGAGAAAATAGGCAACTGCAATTCTCCTATGATTGCTATTGATGGGGGAAATAAAAAGGGATCAGGACAATAAATAGGAGGAGTTAGGGGAGGCTCCTTGAAGGAAGGGACCTCAAAGCTCAGACCTGAAAGATGAGTGGAATTTTCCAGAGGAAGAGAGAAGGGGAATGCATTTGTTTTCTACTGTTGGGTGACAAACTACCACAGACTCAGTGGCTTAAAGCAACATTTATTAACTCGCAGTTTCCCTGAATCAGGAGTCAGTCCAACCTAGCTGGCTCCTCTGCTCAGGGTCTCACAAGGCTACAGTCAGGTTAGCTTGGCTGAATTTCATTTCTGGGTTCAGGGTTCTTTTTCCACCTCCTTCAGGCTGTTCTCAGAATTTAGTTCTTGTGGTTTTAGAACAGCCACTTTCTTGTTGGCTATCAGCCTGGGGCAGCTCTCAGCTCCTAAAGGTCACCTGCAGTTCCTTACCCTCTTAGAGACCCCCTCACAACATGGCCTTCTTCAAGGCCAGCAGGAAAATGCCCCTCTTCAGGAAAGGCCTGGTTCCTCTTTATGGGCTTTCTTCTAATTAAATCAGGCCCACCCAAGATAATCTCCTTTTTGGTTAACTCAAAAATCATCTGATTCAGGACCCTTCATTACATTGACAGAATCCCTTCACTATCTCTATATAGCCTAACCTAACCATGGGAGTGACAGCTCACTGTGCACACAGGTAAGGATCACAAGTAAGAGGAGGGGATTCCACAGGGAGTGTACATAGGGGACTAGAATCTTGGGAGCTATCTAAAATCATACCTACCATGAGGAAGCATGTTCCAAGCAGGAAGAACCAGGTATTAAAAGAGGCCTCAACAAAAGCAGAGCTATTTCCACTGTCCAAGACCAGACCATGGACTGGTGACCAGACCAGACCATGCACTGCTGGGCTTAATGGCCTTATATTTTCACTATTATGCAACTATTAAAAGACTACTAGAAAGAGTACTTGAAACACTGAAATATGGAAAACCTCATACAATAAAATATTACATGGGAAAAATCAAAATGTGTACTTATATATCATAGTTTCAGTTTTGAAAATACATATGCATATTTTAAAAGACTAGAAGTAAATACATCTGTTGGTTAGTTGTGGATATCTGAGTGGGAAATTGCAGATGATTTAGAGATTCTTTGTACTTTTTCTTGCTTCTAATACTCTCCACAATAAATATATATTTCTCTTGTAATAATTAGTTAAATATGATTCATGCTACTTGCAAAAACAAATGAACCCTAGTAGAGTTCTCTCTGAAGTTGATTGCAAATTTTGTGCTCCAGATGTTTTGACAGATTAAAAAGCAAGTTCAGGAATTAGCTACATGTGAGCTCTACAAAGATGAGGACTAGTGAATTGAAATGAAGTCCAGGTTCAGGTGAGAGTGGTAAGGATACCAGACCTAACCAGGTGTGTCTCTTGACTAAACAATGGGCGGGAAACTCAGTCAGTTCCTCTTACCAAGTGCCCTCTGGACATGAAGTTCACAGTTAGGGAGAGGTGGCTGGAGGTGCCAAGTGCTGTTTCAGAGGTGGCATCACCTATATGTTCGGAGTTTTAAACATAGGCAACTCACCTATTGCCAAATTCATTGCAACTTTCAGAAGTGTTCGCTTGGGAACAGAAGGAAGAATCCTTTGCAAATCAGAAATAAGTAACATTGACAGCCAAATCCTTCAGGCACATCTTCAAGTTTCAAGAGAGCAGTTAACAGAAAAGAAAATGTATTTTTAGAAATTGTTTGGGAGGTGAAAGGATTTTTCTGGGGGGAGGAGGGCAGGGAATGGGTAGAGGAGATTTTTTTTTTTTTTTTTTTTTGGCACTGTAATTTCACCAAGATCTTTGAGTCAAAATATAGCGAAATGAGACTTTTCATCTCTCTTGCTCCAAAAAATGAAAAGCAAGAAAACTAGAAAATGTCAGAGTTGACCACTGAACAGACCACATTTCTAATTCATGGCAATATGGCAAAAATAAAAATTCTTAAAATACACATTTTAAAATTAGGTTTTTGACCTTCGATGGGGCTTATCATACTATTTATAGGGTAGCAGAAGGAGCTGATTTTTCAGTAGTTGTCTCATCAAAGACATGACTCACATTTCCTTAAGCATTTACACCATATGTTTCCTGAGGCAAAAAAAAAAAAAAAGGATATATTCTTTCCTTACAATTAGTGATATTTGAACAAAAAATTGTAAGAAATCATTTAAAGGAATACTTTTGGAGCATATGGTTTAGGAATGTTGATTTCTAGAAATTAAAATTATGTTAAATATTTGTCTGATGTAGCCATTAAGTACATTTATGAATATAAGTGAGAAGTAATATTGTGATGTTAGTTTCACCATTAATAACAAAAACAGAATTCAAAAAGAATTTAGCAATAAAGTGCAGATACTAGTAAAACTCGCTTTATATGCTAAAATGTAAATTTTAGTTTAATAAAAGCTTTTGTTAGACTAACTGAAAAGAATTTGTTTTAACATTGAAAAAGAAAAATATTACTTTAATTGATATAGTTACATCATTTCATGTGTACACGCTGTGACTGCAAGATGAGACAAATTATTTTGTAGCCAATAGAAATTAAAATGAATTTATTTTTATAATTATTAACAATAGGGATCATTTTTATTCAAATATCTTTACATAATACAAAATTATTGTTATAAAATTCTTAGGAAAATTATATTCCATTTAACAAATGGGGAAGTATGTAGAAAGAAAATTATTAATATATGAAAATCAGGATCCCAACTAAGGAATCCCCAGTTTCCCACTTGGTGTTCAAATCACCTGACATTTTATCTCTTTACTACTTTTTTAAAAAACTTTTTTTATTATACCATAGTTGATTGTACGTATCCGTGGGGTACAGACTTGAATATCAATACCTGTGTGCAATGTGTGATGCTCAAATCAGGATAATTAGTCTATTTGACATTATATAGTGTAATCATTTCTTTTGGCCCTTTGAAGTGGTAGATTCAGGAATAGAAAACAGGTTCTACATGTAATACATTTGCATTGAGGAGGTGTGGTGTTTCTGTAACTCCCTGACCCTGGCTGTCCTTCCCTTTCCTGTTATGTAGCTTTGAAAAAGCGTTGCCATCCATCCTGTCACCCAGGTCAGGAGCCTGGCGGCCACCCTGTCATCCCCAAGTCTTTTCACTTCTGCCTTCTCACAGACACACAGACATTCTCTAAAATGCCAGCTCTCATTATCTCTGCCTCCTAACCCACTTCCCTGCCTCCCAGTCTGGAAGCTCCTAACAACTCTCTTCACCAATGTGTGCTCCACCTTGCAACCATGGTGAGCTCTCTGAAATGCTCATCGGATTGGTCACTCCCCTACTTCTGAGCCTTCAATAGCTTCCTAGCACCTATTCCTACATTCAGTGCCAACAGATCACCTTGGCAAATAACATCTTTTTCCTTCCTGGCTCTGCTCATCCCTCCAGACTCATGTTTGGGTACCCCCCCCCCAATCTTTCTGCAGCCCCCTTCCTGCCAGGCATGCACGGAGGTTCAAACTCCTTGCCAAACTCCTGGCAGCTTCTTGAGTGGACCTTCCTCTCTGGACTTCAATCTCCTTCTGCCTAAAGACTCTTTTACCTCCCACCCCTCCCCCACCTGGTTAACCTCTACTTTTCATTTAAGTCTCAGCTCTAAGCAGCTGTCATCTCCTGAGGATGCTCTCTCTGTCTCTCTCCCACTTCGGCACTTGGGCTACTCTGTTGTCCTGGTATCCTGTGTATCCCTTGGTCATACCCCTTATCTCAATGAGTTCTAATCATGTATTCAAGTGTTTCATTTTTAGCAGAATAGATTTTTGTGTGTCCAGAGACCCCAACAAATTCCCTAGGACCTAGCACTGTGTCTGGAACACTGTAGGCATTTAATAATAGCTGACAAATTAGTAAGTATATCTAATGAAAAATCTACCTGTCTGAGCATTAGGAAATATAAAATTAATCTCAATTCTGCCACGTCCTATAATATCTGTGCCTCAGTCAGAAATGCTTTTGGCTGCAAGAAAACCATACTAACAGTCTCTTAAACAAGTAAGGAAATCTGAAAAGAGCCATCTGCTGGCCTTGGTTCAGTGCAATGTCAGGGCCAGCATCTCTGGGCTTCTCTTAGTTCTCTTTCAGTGCTCACAAAATGGCAACTGTAGCTCCATCCCTAACCTCTATTTTCAGTTCAAGAGGAAGGGGAAAGAAAAGCAACTTCTGTCCCCTTCATCAAGAAAGCAAAACTATCCTGGAAGTCTCTGCCGTCCTTCACTTACTTCTCGTTGGCGACAACTATGTGGCCACCCAAATGCAAGGGAAGCTAGAGAAATTAGTTTCCAGCATTCCTCTACGTTGAAAATGAGTAGGAGACAAAAAGATTGGGAATAGGTGTGGGATTAGTCAGCTGCCAGTGTCTGCTACACCTTGGGACAAAGCATGTTACCTCTTTTACCCCTGGGTTCTTCTTTTCAGAATAAAGAATTGGAATAAATGATCTTTCTTTCAGGATCAATGTTCTCTCATTCTACGATTCCCGTATATTCTCCTGTCCAAAGTGGAATTGCCTTCCACACCAGATAGTTACCCTATGTTTTTCCCAAAATACTTCCTGTTTAGAGAAAGCCATTTCTTACAAAGAAGCCCATCCTTTTCAAGAGTTCTCTTTGTCATTATGTTCTTCCTAACAAAGGTGGAATCACACACACCCAGATTTCTTGCCTCTGACCTTACCAGTTCCTCTTCTGTGTGACCATCCCTCAGAATGCTTATGACAATGATCATGGCTTCTCTAAATCTCCCCTTTCTCAGGCTCAAATTCCCCTGCTTCAGTAGTTTTTCAGATAACCCCTTTCTGTTCCCTCACTACCCTGGTGAGCCGACACGAAACATACTTTCTTCATTTATTTAGGATCCGTGGAACAGATATTTACTGAGTTCTTGCCATGTGCCAGCACTGTTCTAGGGGCTGGGATATAGTGGAGAGCAGGGCAAATAAGGCCCCTCCTGTCACATTGCTTACAGAGGAGTGGAGGAAGGCACATGATAAAGCCACCGCACACATACACACGCACGTGCACACACACACACGCACACACACTGGGTCATTTCAGAGTGACTAGTGCCAAGATGAGAGCAACACTGGGATGATGGGAGAGTGACAAGGGGTACGTGTGCATGCACACATGTGTGTGTGCATGTGTGTAAAGGTGGAGGACAAGCCTTCAGATTTGGGTCCATGTCCTCTGTCCAGGTTTCCCTAAGTCCTGAATGAGGAGAAATAGGAAGAAGTCTTGAGGCCGGGGGAACTGTAAGCGTTAGGTGCTGGGTAGAATGAGCCTGAGCTGTGATCAAAAAAACGCTCAGAGGAGGAGAGTGTTGAGAGATGAGTCTGATAAAGCACACAAGCAGCCCATTACATGACATCCTGTAGGCCAGGGCAGGGATGCAGATCGTATTCTTAAATTCTTAAGATCCATCTTAAAATGTGTCTGGACAAAACTGGACATGTAGACACCATATAGTCAGACTGGAGCAGTCAGATTTCCAACCTCTCCTTACAATGGGCACTGTCTTTCTATCAACGCAGGCTACAGTTGCATGACCTTTTTGGAAGCTATGTCATTCCTCCGGTTCCCACTGTGGTTTCCTATACACTCTTTGATGCACACTGCTCACGTGCCCGAATATTACTTGCACAAAGAGAGGGAGTAGGTGGACGTAATGCAAGAATTATTAAAGTGATTCACATCACACTTCCACCATATGAAAAATAATATATCGGCAAAAGCAATACTGCATTGCATCATCGAGCAGCTTGAGGAAGCCTAAATTATATGTTTGAAACTCAGTCAGTCATTGAAATGAGATATCTGGACAGTCCTGAAAATGTATTTCTTGAAACCTTTCCTCCAGAAGCAAAATTGAATGGTAAGGACAAAATGAAATCTAACAAAAAAAGATAGAAATACACTAAAAAAGAATTATAACTGCAACCAGGCAGAAGTTGGAAGAGAAGAGCCTGTTAGTACTTAACTTGGCATGAGCCGATTAAATGTTGGTTTCCATCTTCTGAAGGCCCTAATGGCCTTTTTCTGCAGCAGCTATGGGCCCTGGGTTTATCCTGAACTGTGGAAGTCAGACATCAGAGCTGACAGCTCCGGTGACCATGGGGCTCTATGTTAACGTGGAGCTGGGAGCAGAGCTGGGGGCACAGCTGCTCTCCATGGCTGCCGTGCGAGCTCCTCCCCTCCACTGGCTCCATGGTCACCCTGTAGATGGCATCTGCTGCTCAGTCACACAGGCAGCGGGGATCCTGAGGACTCTCCTGTCCCATATGGCACTGAGTTTGATTTATCTTTTTCCTCTTCCCTATCAGTAGGTATTCTAGAAGACAGCTTTATGGTGACATTCACGGCTAGCATTAAAACCAGATAAAAATAAAACAGGATGTCAATGAAGAATTAATGATGTGTGTCTGTGTAAATGTATAATAATAATAAAAAGAATAGACATCTGTTTGCAAAGGTAACATTTTAAAGCTACGGGGCTTTAAATGAAGCCACTTTATAAATAGGCTGACATATGTGAATGTTTGCCTACGTCTTTCAGCCATGAAAATTGCCCTGTAGACAGTTGACTTTGAGATGAAAAGCACTCTGTAGGCACTAAATAGTTTACTAGAACAGCTTCTCTAAGTATTAATCTAACTAACTTCATGACGAAAGTTTCAGGGGGAACAGCTGGAAGCAAATGAGGGGTCATGGAAAGAAATTGTTAAACAGGTTGGTAATCTGGCATTTTTAAAAAGTTAGATTCAAAAACTAAAGGAAAATAGAGAGAGAAATCAAAGTAAGCCTTGTAGGAGAGAAGTAGGTCTACTTCTGGAGGTCCAGAAATGCCTGAAAAGATTTAGGTGAGAATGTGATTGTCAGCAATGATATTGGTTTGGGGGCAGGACTGTAGGGGGAAACACTCCTGGGATGGAGGTCAGGAATTCCTCATGGCCCAGCTACTGCCAAGCTGAGCCATATTTGGAACTCTTCGAAGGTTGTACAGTTTTTTGCTCATTCTGGAAAGACCCATAATTAATGTTAAACACTAAGTTATTTAGGTATTGACTAAAAGCACATAATATGTGTTCAGCATCCCACCAACTTCTGAGGGAGATTCATTCATTCATTCATTCATTCAGCAAATGTTTCCTGGGCACTTACTGTGTAATAGACACATTCCCAGCACTTAGCTTCATCGTTGAACAAAACAACACTCATCCCTACCCTAGTGGAGTGTAAATTCTAGATGATAGATTGAAGACTTAGATATATGCTACATAGCTCATTCTTGCAAGGAGCTTATAGTCCAGTTGAAAAAAATAAAATGTCAACACATACAGAAATAGAGGCTAAAAGAGCTGGTGTGGATCCTAGGTGCTACAGCAGTTTCAGAGGAGGCGGATAGTTGGACTTGACTAGACCCTGGACAGGGGGTAGACTTGCATAGATAGTTCCTGACTTAGTGCCTGGCACATAGTAGTTGCTCAATAAATAATTTTTGAGTAAATGAAAAGCTGTGACTGATTGGATAGGCAGTTCACACATTTAACTAAGAAGAAAGTAATTTGGGGAGGTTAGAATGAACCTAGGTGAAGAAAGCCTTGAATAATGAGAGACTGAGAACTGTCCATGGTAAAGGTTTTGGGGTTGGGAGTAAGGGAGTGAAGGGAGGCCCAGCACAGAGAAGCAAGAGTGTGAATCTTTCCCGAGATGGCTTGACACCATGATAGATGAGTCTCTGAGAGACAGTTTAGGGGGAGATTGATGAGAGGGCAGAAGAGCCTCTGAGAGCAAGAGGACCAAAGAGAAACCAGGATGTACTATGGAAATTCACCATGGAGTTGTCCGATGTGACTCCTCTTCCCCATATCAACCCAAAACCCTTAGCAAAACTGAATTATTCCATCCTGTTTTGGGTGCATATATCCCTCTGCCACTCACGTATGTACAGACACACAAACATACACACTTGTATATATGTGTGTGTGTATATATATTTTTTATGCCTCTCACATATAGACACACACACATATATGTTTTCTCTCTGTCTCTCTCTATATAAAATATTGATACATATGTATATATACAGGGAGAGAATGTATATGTGTGTGTGTCTACCTGTGAGTGGCATAAAATATATATATACACTTACACATATATACAAGCGTGTATATTTGTGTGTATTTATGTGTGTATGTGTGTATATATGTGTGTGTGTGTGTGTGTGTATATCAGAAGTAGTGGACAATGACAAAGTACTGAGTGTGGCCTTAGGATGGATTCATGGCAAGGTAAGAGGCAGAGTTAAGACTTAAACCCAATTCCCCTGTTTACACTCTCCCTATTCATCTGTTTATAATATGCTCTGACTCCCCATCTACGTATTCACATCCCTGATGGAAGAGATTATTTCTTTTTTTTTTCTTTTTTTTTTTTTTGTCTTTTTCCGTGTCCGGCAACGGATCGCAACCCTCAGTGTTGCCCCCGTACCGGACCAGGACCGGCAACGGGATCGCAACCCTCGGTGTCGCTCCCGCGCCTCGCTCAGCCAGTGAGCGGGAACCGGTCTGTATGTGGGATCCGAACCCTCAGGCGGGAGCGCCGCCGCGCTTCCCAAGCGGCGCACTTATCCAGTGCGCCACCGGGTCGGCCCGGAAGAGATTATTTCTGATATCTGTTTGTATTTATTTCTTAGCACCAAGGTAATTTAAACCATTATTTTACGATTATAACTTCTATATTTTCTCATTCCAAAGAAATACGTATTCATTGCAGAGAATTTAAGCAATACAGATAAGCTAGGAAAACAATAACATTAGAAATGAGGGCTATTGTTGAGAACACAGTCACATAAATAATAAATAATGTGCAAAGTATTATAATGATGCTGATGCTGGTTGTAATAATAATAATAATGATGGTTATGATGGTGATGATGATGACCATGATGACAAACACATATATCTGACTATGCAAGGCAGTGTTCTAAGCATTTTTATAAATTAACACATGTAATCTTCACAACAGCCTCAAGAGGTATTATTCTTTCCCCTCCTATTTATTTTATATTATTTTTTATATGCGGTATTTGAGACAGAGGGATAAGCGACCTGATCTGGGTGACACAATGGAAAGTGGCAGAGGTGGGATGTGACCCAGGGGTTTAGACTCTAGATTTATGGTCACTACTGAGTTACAACTCTATAGCAGGCCTAGGAAAAGGGCACTGTTTTCCTCCCTGTTTCCCAGTTATAGAATATTTTCTATAATAAGTCGCCTGCATAGATGTCAAGCCCAGGACTATCTACTCTGAACAGGAACCCCAAACCTTAAGGTTCCTAACCAAAAACTGACATCACTGAAGATAATCAACATTGACCTTTCTGTAGGTGATAAGCAACCCACCTCCATGGTCACCTACCCTGAGAAAGGTAGTCACCGCACTCAGTGCCCCGTGGCACTGCTGCAGATTATTCCTGCTGCTAAAACTGCCCCTCCTGAGGGGTGTGTAACCCCTCAACAGGGGGCGGTGGGAAAGGACAGCCCAGAACGGGGAGGGAGAAGGGTTGATTTTTGTAACATTTGAACCCCTGCTATGGCTACTGCCATGAAGTAGCTGATGAGCTGTGTATATTTAAAAGAAAGTGGACTGAAGAGCTCTTTGTGTTACAGAGCATGCTGTTTGTCTCCTTTGCAATGAAAAAGAGTCCCTTTTGATTTTCAGGATTACAAGGCACCCTGGGAAAAATGAAAATTCATAACTGGGTGACATATTGTCAGTCAAGTAAAGACTAAATAAACTGCTTTCCATATGTCTTGAGCATCATCAAAAGTTATTCAAGCACTCAGCATTATTATCCGGTCCTATCGTGAGTGTTATCTGTGTAGTTTCTAATATTTTACTTAAAAAATGAAACCCTTCAGTTGTTAAGAATAATAAGAGAATGCTTCTGCATAGACCAGATGGAACATTTTGGGGTAAACAGGTTAAATACTGCCTGCCGAGCTAATGCTCTTTTAGGAACTGGCCAGCCCAGAAGAAGGAGTCCTACACACCAGATAACCTTCCTCTCTCCTACACCACCCTGATTGTCCTTTAATCCCCAGCCATGGTGGGTTGGACCAGCGATGAACATAACCTCAAATCTGCAAAGTCTTGTATAAGATGCTGAGGATACAAAATCACTCTGGTCAATGAATTTAGAACCCATTCCAGATCCATGACTGGAAAAGAGAGAGGCATTTTTATGCTAGAAAAAGTGGAACAGAGTTTGCCATTGAGATGTTACTAATGCATTTGCTAGAGCTTTCAACAAAGGGTCATTTATTGTGATTCCAGCATTTGAATTCAGAAAAACCAATTATGCAAACAAATGACTAGAAGAATCAATAGTGCAAATATATATTAAAGGAATATTTCTCTCCCATAATCTCTTCTTATTTGCAATATGTTTTATTCCATGAATTGAGCTGAGTAGGTCTGTTGACAACATTACTGCTGCAAGGTTAATTTTACCAGGTTTTCTTTCCAGACTCTGATGCTCAACTGGTCATTTGCTTGACAGAAAATTCACAGAGCCAGCTGAGATAATCCTTTCCCATTTACCATGTGTAAATGGAACCTGAATTCAGATGCTATTACGTTGAGTGCCATCATTTCTCAACCTAATATTTTTCTTGTCATTAAAAACACTTTATTATTACATCTGACTTATACAATACTGGATATTACGTTTAAAAAGTATTAATAGTGTTGAGGACCTTGCTGGGAGGAAGAAAAATAAAAGCAGATCTTGATTTTCATCCTGTGAAACCCTGAGAGAATTTCTCCATATTATTCATTCAAAGTTCAGTAGGATACAAATTATAGAAATGTATATGACTTTATATTTGTCTTAGAATTATTTTCAGCTGGTGCAAACCTCCTGCGATTTTGTAAGAATCTTCAGTTTTCTAAAGTTGGCAAATTTCAGCTTGATATCCTTGAAGTCTCCATTCCACTGAACTAATCATAGTTGTGTGTGTGTGTGTGTGTGTGTGCACCTGTGTGTTTATATTCTTAGCAGATAGCTAAAATTCTTTTATTTTCTCCTTTGTAACATTCTGCAAAATAAGGCTGTTCATGTTCTCCCAGGAAGCAAGCCTTTTGTCCAAGCACAAGAGTGTGTGGTATAGAAAATGCAAGTGGGTTTGCAGTTCGGTCTTCTCTCCCTGTCTGGTGTCGCCATTCTTCAGTGACAAATATGTACCTATCCAGTGAATAATGAGTTGCGAATAAGGCAGAGACCCCGAGTACTGGTCTCCACCTGGAAGAGCCCTCTGCACCCCATAGCATTCTGCTGGCAGGAAGGACAGTGTATGTTCTGCTTTTCTCTGTGAAGATACGTGTTTTGTCATATTATGGCCTCAAAGTGAATTAACTGTATTCTTAGAATAGAGAAAAATATGCCAACTCTAGCGAGATTTACTACATTGTAAGCATTGGCTAGGACAGACAGAGTTCCTGGGAAAGGGATGTACTCTGTTAAATCCATAACCTTAATTTATTGATTTTCCTTTTATTCATAGACACAAAGTAGCCGACAAGCAACTGCACATATCTACGTTTTTCTTATGGAATTTTCTGCCAAAATTATCCTTAAGCACACTAGGCAGGACTATGTCTGTGTTCCCTGGTTTACATACATTAAATATATGCAAAATGATTCGGATGATTTAAGTTGGGAATAGCTTTCTCCACAAAACCTCAATATTTTAAGTACATTTATTATTATTTACTAATTAATTATTAATATAAACCTATTATTATTTATCTAACTTATTAAGTGAGTGTATATGCATGTAGGTGTGTGTATTGATGAAATAAAAGCTGGAAGAACTGTAAAAAAAAGTTTTGAAAAAGTTAGTAGTGATTGAACCGTAGGCCCTGTGTTGTCATGTTCACACATACTATCTCCTTTAATTTTCATTAACTGTCCATCAAAGTAACTACCATCAGGGCTGTCATGTACAGGGGTGCTGTCTGTGCACATAATAGAGGCATTTGGCTGAGGGGGAGAATAGGGTCAAATCCAGGCTGCAGTCCTCTTGATAATTCACAGACCCAAGGGGGTGCATCTTCCCACAGGAGAGGCTTTTTCTAATATGGAAAAAGTTCCCACATAAGTTAGTGTTGCCTGGGAAAGATGATCTTTATTTTATAGGTGAGGAAATTAAAGATCAGAGAGATCTGAGTTATTTCTTAAGAACATGTTTCTAGTAAATAGCAAAGCAAGGACTCAAATCTAGGCCAATAGAGCTGCAAAGACTCCCACCCCTAAACCATCACCACCTTTTTCAAGTAAACTGCATTGCTTCATTCCCTGATATAAGGCTTGTTGTGCCATTTGAAATGCAAGGACCGTCTGGTTCTTTATTATATTTTTAGATCCTTTCCTGAAAGTGGATTTTAATGAAGAGGTAGAAAGGGACAACTGGAAGAGAGTTTTGAGATGGTGGATGGTAAAAAGTGCAAAAATTGCCCCCACAAACTGGGGACATAGACTTTACGTCCTTTAGAATTTTTGAGAGGAGAACCCTAGCACCAAGCCTTTGCTGAAATTTCAAAGTGACCTGTTTACTTAATAGCCTGTTCCTTGATTACAAGTTATTAGTGACTACCAACCTATGAAATTGTATTTACAGTTCACAAAAAAGTATTTGATTTTCACAAGGCTTACTGGGGAACAATGCTCAGTCAACACTTTCTTTGCCAAAAGGGTGTAATCAAAGAGTATGAAGCATGACAAATGAATATTTAGCCTTTGAATTTGGAGTTGACAAAGGATAATAATTCACAGGTTGGTGTATACATCTTCCCCACTGCTCCGCACAGCCTCTGAAATCCATTTACAACTTTGCATGATCAGATGTCAAATTAAAATCTAATCATTCCATTTCAAATGGTTTCCTGTACAATCACCTCATTTTAAAACTTGCATTAATGTGGTTATCCGGTGTGACTCTGATCATCATTTTATGTATGTAAAAATGTCAATACCGTCCAGCTGATTGTATTGTAGCAAAACACCGTCCTTTCCCACAGAGCATTCCACTTCTGGTGGATAAGAAAGGAGGTGGGAGTAGGGGGAACACAGCAGTACAGCAAGTTGAGTACGACAGATGTTCAATAAGGTCATCATTTTGGGGTATTTATGGCATAGCTTTGTTATTTTGTTTCCTTTTGCACTGGATTTGCTTATACAGGGAAATGTGGCAGAGGAAGACTGAATGTGTATTTGGTCTTTTGGAGAAATTCATCTTGGTATTATGAATCTTTAATTCTACAAGACAGTCTCCAGATCATTTTGATGTGGAACTTTGTCATGAAAAACTATTGATCCCCCCAATTATAAACACTTGCTGGTTTCTTGTCAGTTAAGAACTGACGTAAAGTTATTTCAGGCTGCTCACTTAGAGCTCTGCTGTATGTCTCTCTTGACTGAAATTATTGCCTTAATGTACCAATTGGCATATAAAAGAAAAATCAAATTATCTGTATTTATCATATGAATACCGAGTATCTATATTCAGTAGGCTTGGGCATAGTTTCTGTAATCCTTCAAGTGATTTTTCTTTAGAAGACTGCATCTGATCTCCTCTACCGTACCCCCTCCCACCACACACACCACCCCCACCACCACCACCCTGGCTGTATGCTAAGATTTCTGAAAAGTGGAGTCTGATCCAACTATAAATCTTAAACTTGTTGATACTGGACAATGCCTAAAGGAGAAACACTGCTGATGTTTAATAATTCTAGAAAGAATTTCTTCCATAGAATAAACTTCTGTTTATGTCTCCAGTGGCTTCTCAGAAAGTTCTCTCTAAATTTTCTTATTTGAAATGTGATACTCATTTGAAATTTGACTTAACTAAAACTACATGTCCCTATTCTAGCTCTCTGGGTGATTGCTGTTTACTCTTTCAAATCCTACTCACCTCAGGGTTGGGGGATGGAGTAACTGTCTATTTTGTTTTCATTTCCAGATTATTCCCTCTCCTCCTTTGGGGCTGATGCTAAATGGACCTCCCTCTCTCCCTTCTTGTGCTGTTACTCACTGCCTTTCCAGAATCTTCCACATTAGCGCAGTCTCCCTTTCTAACTTAACTCATCCCACAGGTCCACCCATTCATCGCTGGAGCCACTTGGTTTCCTGGGCCCTTCACAGGAAGTGCCTTCTTCTCTCCACCACAGCTGCCAGTATTTTTGGTCCTTGCCATAAATGTCGTAATGCAAAACCACTCTGCTTCCAAAATCTCTAGCTCAGACAGCCCGCTCTCCACTTGCCACCCCCTAGTTTCCTGTTGAACTATGCCGCTTCCCACTGAGACTTCTCTTCCACTCATCAAGACCTTCACTAACTTCCCCATTTCCCCAGTGCATGCACCTCGGCTTTCTTTTCTTCAGGACCCTACCTTTGTTTCAGTCTAATGGACCCATTTTATCTGTTCTCAGATTTCCTTGGAATTGAGTTCCTTTACAAAAATACTCAGTCTGCCTATCTCATTTTAGAAGCAAAGAAATAGGTCTGGCCAGTTCACTCAGTTGGTTAGAGATGGCGCTGATAACACCAAGGTCCAGGGTTCAATTCCCTGCACTGGCCAGCTGCTAGGAAAAAAAAAAAGTGAAGAAACAGAGACAGAGAAGTGAGGTGATCTTTGTTCAATATTAGTGAGTGGCAGAAATCTCTTGGTAGCCAATCATAGTAATACAAACTGCCAAACTTTAAAAATGAGATAAGAAGCCATCTTTACATGAATATTCAGGCTTTTGAAATTTCAGGCCTGCTTTTGTAATATGCTAGTTTTAAGAATTATCATTAAATTGTTGAAAATTTCATCAATTACACGTCTACATCGTGCCTGAGTCTACACATATTCTGTAGAAGCCATGGGGACTCATGGCTATGAAAAGAACACCCGGCTGGTTTAGGTGGTATATCGTTCTAGGCGCAGGGAGCTGAGGCTGCTGATGTTTTAATGTGCTTTTAATTCTTCCTGGTGTCATAAAATAGCTTCTTAAAAAAGAAAATTTTAATCATGACTCATTTTCCAATTTCTCTCCTCCATGTTCCAACATCTTTCTGAGAAATTTGCTGTGTGCCTTGGTTTTGAGCAAAAGTAATCTTCGCCAAGGCACTAAAGTGCGTTCCTTTGGGTCTAGGCAAGTTCAGGTGTTTCTATTTGAGAAGTAGCCACAAATGACCAGAACTGACCTCAGGCTTTGTACTTGAACTTCTTAATGTCATTTGATCTTTGGATCCCACTCTTTTCCCTGCCAGATTCATGGTTTTTTCTAGCAGTAAAATCTCTAGAATAGGTAGGCTACCATCACTCTTTGTGCTGCCCCTGTGTTCACTTAGGTTGAAACTCAGGCATATACTTTCTTCTATATGAATGGCTGCCACCGGTGCCACTCCACTGTGCCCATGTTTCTGTTTTTCATTCATCTCTGTCTTGTCTCACAGTGCCCTTCCCTGTGCTGATTTATGCTGCCGAGGAAAAGGCTTGCTAATCAAGGGTCTTCTTTTTATCTCATATATTTCGCAGTTTGCTGCACTGGGTCAAATCTACAGAGATAATTTTTTCCCTGATATTTTTTCCTTGGGCAACCTGTGCTTTCTCCTTCCACTGCATTTTGCAAGTGCTTCTTAAGATTTCACTTTCATTTTAAGGTAGTAGATGGCTCAGAGAATGTGCAACAATATGTAAAACAGATCCAAGAGCTTTAGAGTCAAAGGTGAGTTCAAATTCTGGTTCCGACACAGGATGTAACCAAGGTCAAACTATATAACCTTGCTAAGCCTCAGTTTTCCCATATTTAAGAGGAGACTATAATGTTTATAATTCTACCACTACATCAGATTGGTGTGGTGATTACATGAGAAAATGTGCATAAAACCCTTGGCACTGAGCCTGGTGCATGTGAAGCATTTAATATGAATTACTGTTGTTGCTGTTATCATTATTAAAAGTAGCCCTTGGCCACAAGGCCTGAAAGGTAGTAATATTGCTCATCTCATTTGTTTAGTTTTTATGACGACTGTGACAACCAGCCTGGCCTCATCTTGACCATTCTATCTGCATGTACTAACTTTTCAATTTTATTGACCCTGTGAGTTTTCCTCCCAATAAGCTAAAAAGTGCTATTTTTCTATTCTAGTGGGGTTTTTTTGACATAAATAAAATGTCACTTCTAAAACAATTTCTTTTAAAAAAAATAGATTATTTTTGTTTCTGACCTTTTCTCATTCCACTTCAGAAACTAATCTTTTCTCTTTCTTTAAGCAAGTTGTAACACCTCCTATTTTTAATATGCTGAGGCTTCTAGTCAAACTATTATCGTTCCAAAAGAAAAGCCCTTTCAGTACGATTCCACTCTTGCTATGTGTGCCTAAACAAAATTGTGCTACAGGGATGGTTTCTTAATCATTAAAATGATATATGAACACAATTTAATTTTGAAGGATTACTAAGAGATTTTTAAAATTTCTATATTTATAAAAGAAAAACTGTTTAGCTGCAATTTGGACCCATCAAAATAAGCAATTCGCACTATTCCCCATCTTGTAACACTTCACTATA
Organism: Galeopterus variegatus; assembly: GCF_000696425.1. Taxonomy (NCBI): domain Eukaryota; kingdom Metazoa; phylum Chordata; class Mammalia; order Dermoptera; family Cynocephalidae; genus Galeopterus; species Galeopterus variegatus. Next base: position 189,548 of record NW_007729847.1, read on the forward strand.
TATAAAAAATGAAAATGTACTCTTTACCGTTTTGATCCGTATGTTTGATGTTTTTCAGTTGTCTGTATGCTCTTTATTTCTCTGTCAGTGTGGAATATTCTAATTTGCTAGTGCCCAAAGGGCAAAACCTGGCTATTAATGAAATGTGCAAAAAGTATTTGGTAAATGCTACCTGAAGAAGATGATGATGATAATGACAAAATAACTGTAGATGATTTAAAGTAATCATATTCGGTAAAGGGACACAAAAATCAGCTACATTGTATATTGATGAAATAAAATTAAATTAAAAAAAGAGAAAGTTGCAGCATAGAAAGATGTTTGGAAGGAACACAGCAAACTAATAACTGGTTACTTTAAATAGGTGACCAAGGGAAACATTCCACAAAAAAATAAATAAATAAAGTAATCTTTATCTCTTAACCTTCTGCCAAAATGTCTCATAGTAGATATACATTTTTTAAAAGTTGCAGACATTGCTTTATTGGATGAGGATTGAAAGATCAGTCTGGAATTAATTAATTTTCCATGATTGATGCACGGATTTTTTAGAAATTACTAATTTTGAAAACCAAAGTTTGTTTCTCAGCCTTTTATTTTGAGTTTTATGTTTCTTTGTTTTAGGTTTAAAAATAACACAGAAGTTACAGAAAACTCAAAAGATATTAATCCTGTTATATCCATAATGGTAAGGAGTGAAGTACCTTAAATGATGGGCTGGAACACCAGCAAGAAAGACTTTCTCTCCTCTGGTACTTTTTTGGTCCAATCACAGGTGAAAAGATGCTATCTGTCAGCCTGTCATTTAAATTTAAATACAGAAAAGGTCTGTCAGTTCTCTTCTATGTACTTCTTGCCCATAATATGAGAGAATCCCATACTGACTCTTATGTTGATGGTTCTACTAAAGCTTCCTGTACTTGTCAACAGCATACTTGTCAGGTAATGGGATAGGGACGAGCAGGCAATACCACAGTGACACTGAGCATTTCACATATATGTCCTCTTACCTCAGGATTTTAAGAAGAAACAAACACTAAAGGAGATTTTTAAAACTGAAAACAATGGGCCGGCCCGGTGGCGCACTGGATAGTGCGCCGCTTGGGAAGCGCGGTGGCGCTCCCGCCCGAGGGTTCGGATCCCACATGCAGACTGGTTCCCGCTCACTGGCTGAGCGAGGCGCGGGAGCGACACCGAGGGTTGCAATCCCGTTGCCGGTCCCCGGTCCGGTGCGGGGGCAACACTGAGGGTTGCGATCTGTTGCCGGACACAGAAAAAAGACAAAAAAAAAAACAAAAAAAAACTGAAAACAAAAACCATCTTCCCAGGGTATTTTAAAGACAGAATGCATTCCAATTGTATGTGTGTCCATTTGGTATATGTGACACCAGGTTTCTTAGTAGACCCTTTTGGCCTATTACTTTTTAATTAATAAGGGAAAAGTAAAAAATAGAAAACAACTTAAATAGATTGGTCAAAGACTGAGCCATTAAGGATAATTGTATAATTAGATTATAATAGTGATTTTTGTGAATGGTTTTAAAATGTCTTAACGTAATCACTGACAAAATGTTTGTAGGTATAACTGATGATTTTGGATTCTTTTTCAATTAAATGTGCATCACAATAAGGTCATTAGTTTTTGTGGTTAACCAGACCTCAAGATTTCGTGCAAAGAAAGTTACTTTTCCTTCTTTGTGGTATCCCTGACGAACTGGAGGATGGTGCTGCTGGAATGGGAGAAAAACAATTGTGATATAACAGGGGGTGCCAGCCCCCCCCACACAGCTGGCTTCAGAGAGAATTAATTGTGAAGAGAGTAAGGAAGTGAGCCACATAATTGTGTAACCGTTACGTCCTTTATATAATTGGGCATATACACAAATGGATTTCTTCCCTAAATTATTCTTTTAGTGTAGAAAAATCTAACCTACCAGCAGTTGACGATTCAATAGAGAACCCGATTTTTTTTTTTTTTTTTTTTTTTTTTTTTTTTTTTTTTTTTTTTTT
>NW_007729847.1:191567-200652 GCF_000696425.1 Galeopterus variegatus
TTTTTTTTTATTTTTATTTTTTTTTTTTTGTCTTTTTTTGTCTTTTTTCATGTCCGGCAACGGATCGCAACCCTCAGTGTTGCCCCCGTACCGGACCGGGGACCGGCAACGGGATTGCAACCCTTGGTGTTGCTCCCGCGCCTCGCTCAGCCAGTGAGCGGGAGCCGGTCTGTATGTGGGATCCGAACCCTCGGGCGGGAGCGCCGCCGCGCTTCCCAAGCGGCGCACTATCCAGTGCGCCACCGGGCCGGCCCAGAGAACCCGATTTTTAAGTAAGCCAAAAAATGTCTGTGTTTGAATGTGTGCTATTCTTCAAAATAGTGTTCTTCTGTGATGACGTCCTTCATCCCTTGTTACGGCTGCTTTCTGTAGGTGGGTTTGCGTGTGTAGACATGTGCAGAATGTCTTTCTGGCACTATCTGCTTCATCTCTTGCTGCAATTGCTTTAGGGTCACTCCATGAACAGCAAAAGAAAATCTCTCTATGTATTCTATATTGGGGTGACAAATATGTGCCAATGTGACTTCTATTAACCCACACATTATACGTTTATTTATTCCAGTATTTTTTGCCTTTGATCTGAGACTTTGCCTTGGAATCTTTCCCAAGGAAATGCTCCAGACAGCTGCCATGAATGAATCAGAGCTGGCACTTGAAGCCTCTTTTCCGACCCTTTTCAGACATAACTTACTTCTTACCCCACATGTGTCACTTGGTGCTGTATCTATTAGGGCTCATGGGACGAAAACTTCATATTGTTTTCTTTCTTTGGAATCCCTATTAGAGTTTTATTCTCTTACTTGTATATAGTAGGAGGTAGGATGGGGTTAGGCCAACGTATTGGGGCTCTTAAAGGACTCTTGCTGAGGTCTGCCAATATCTGCTGATCTGCACCTCCTCCAGCTTTGTGAACAGTGATGTGAGTTTTGAGTCAGCCCCAAGTTTAAAGAACCACACATGTAAAAAATAACATGCAGCAAGCAGATTCTGAAGACAAGTCTTAAAGAAGATTCCATAACTCTTTTCAGGCATAGATACATCCTTAAAATAAGGGTCCACCTTCTCTAGGTCATTACTTTGAAACATTTAAAAAAGGATTACCAAAAAAATTCTCTTTTTATGCCCCATTTTTTTTAGTCATCTTTAGTTTTGTTTAGGGTATGATTACCCTCCACAACCAGATCCTTAGCTCTTTTATAAAAAGGGAAAAATATTTTCTATAACATATATCTAGAAGTTTTAATTTTAGATTTACAGTTTTACATTTTCATGCCAGTATTTTTCTAGTTCCATTTTGCTCTATTTCTAGATTCTTCCTTTTATTTTTTTCTATCTCTCTTTTCTCTTAGGTTTTGAAATTGTTTTAGAGCTTTAAAGAGCCATCCATCAGATTTCCTTTTTTTTATTTGGACTGAAATCATTTTTATAAATTGTTTTCTTTGATGCATTTTTTCTCCTTCCGATTTGTTCTGTTACTTTCCTTTCTACAAACCCTCTACTATCAAGCAAACGTTTATGTTTTCTAAGTATACAGTTTCCCCCAATCTCTATAAACATTATGAGTAAGTGATAAGTTAAACACAATAAGACTTCAATTAACTGTCCTAATACAACTGGAAATGGCAGAGTTAATTCCAAGCGCCTAATTGTTATTTTAATGTGTTTTTCATTTGTACATTTTAATGTGAGCCTTTATAATATGATTTTCCAGTGACAGTATTCCAACAAAACAATGAAGGCATTTTGTGAAGATCAATTTAGGTTGAGCTATTTGGACCCTCAGCTGCCCCGGTTTTTCATCGCGCCCTCACGAGCACCAGCATCATCTCTCACAATGAGACCCAAGCTAGTCCTGACCTGAACTAACTCTTCTGTCCCTGGTCTTCTCTTTGTAAATCATATTTTCCTGATGAGTATTTTATGTTTCTAAATTTTCATCCTCCTGTTGGGTAGTAAAATTGAGTGAGGGTCAGACAGAATTGTGAAATGTGTAAACAGATATTGGATGGCTTAATCAGCAAGATGCTGTGCACTTGAACTTGAAAGTAAAATGTGTGCATGATAATCCTGAAGATGACTGAAGATTAGTTTTAGCATCTTGTGATCAGATAAAGACACATTTCAATGATGCTACAATGTTGAACACTTCCAGACTACCGTAATAGAATACCTCTTCAGGATCCTGAAATCATTTTTGTTTTCCAAAACACTGAGTAGTTGAATGCCTTAGGAGACTCTGGCTCACAAACTACCTTTGTTTGTTGACTCATGCCTTCTCTTTTTACAGGATAGGAAAAATGAGGCTCTTGGAATTAACTCTGCCATTTCCACTTGTGTTTTAGTTGTCAGGCTGATATTCAACCAGTCTTAACTCTTTTTGCTCACCTTGTTTTCTGTTTACCAGTATGTCTTGGGCCTGCCTGGGCAGCAACTGACCCTTTTTGAAAAAAGGCTAAAAATCAATTTGACCACAGAGGCTATCAAAACCTTTTATCTGACCATAAGTTCAAAGTTCAAATCAGATAATTTACCTTAAACCTGAAGTGGGAATTAACCATCTCCCCAGTTTTGACTTGGGTAATAATCTAAATGTTTTTGTGTGTTTGTTTGTTTAGACTCAGCTCCATTAGTCCTCTCCCTTGTTATCTGTGACAGTCTTGTAGAATATTCCTGTTAAATGGCAGTTGTTCATAAGTTTCATGTCAGAAAGAGCTCTTAGATATCCTATCAGTCCGATTATTCAAGTAATTTCTCCCTCATTTATTCTTCTTTGGCACTAATTGGTAGTAGCTTTTTCTTATGTGGCTATTTTCCCTTTTTCTATTAAAAAAAAAAAGCTGCAGCTGTTTCATTCATTTTCCCAGTTTCTGCTCCCTTGCTTGGAATCGACTTCTGTGTTAAGTGCTATACAGACTTCAAGAAACTGGTCTTTATGATTCCCAAAACATTTGGCTTTTGTGTGAAATTACAAAAATTGAAATAGCCTCTTTAGTACTTGGTACTTTTTCAAAATGTTCTCAATCTTCCAACACTGACTATATTTCTGACCTCAGAGAGCAGTAAGAACATGAGTGAGATTAATTTTGCATGAATCTTTTTTATGTACACAACTTGGAGGTCTTCAGAGGAAAGAAACAATATAAATCTCATATTATATACATAATTTTTGCATGACTTCTACTGTAAACTTTAGTAAAGTCTAAAACTTTTTAACAAGATTTGTATAGTGTAGAAATTGAGGGTTGATGATTGATTGTTGTTCATTTTAAATCCATTTTATTCATTGAAATTATTTCTCCTTGAGTCCTTGGTACTCCACTAACAGCTAGGAATACCGAAGTGAACAAAGGCCTAGACTTCAAGGAGTGAGCATTCTAGTGGAGATAGAGGCATGCTTGCAAAATGTTAGTTGGCCCATGTTCTTTGTTCTCTCTCTTTTAAATTTATGTCAGAGAAACACAAATTCTCTCTACCCCTGAGTGACTCCTCTCTGTGGAAAAAAGATTGATTTATTTAATTGACTGGTAAAGTGGAAAGGATTTGATAGCCATTGGTTCAAGTATTCCAACTGAGTAAAATTTGTAGCCTCCTCTGGGCTGCTGTGTCTCAGGACCAAGACTTGAGGGTGGGTATTAGACAGCCTGATTCTGGCTGCAGGTCTCTGTCCTGATACAGGGTTGTTAGAGTATCAGAGTATGGTTGAGTCACAAACTCACAAGACACAATAAGCTCTAACCTAGTATTACATTTGCTGAGCTTTATAGAAGGATACAAGACAAGAGACACAGTTGGTAAAGCATCCTCATGTCATCTGGTGACCCAGAACCTACCCAGGTACATAGCTTCTACCGTCCCCTCATAGAGTGTACAGTTGCCATGGACAAAAGCTACATACATGGGGGTCACCTGAACACAGAAGAGCTGTCCTCAGTTTCCAGCTAAGCTTTCAAAATGGTCCTGGTTATGGAAGCTCAGGTCTGTAGGCCACCCTGTAGCTTCTCCGCCCGGGTGCAGTACCACCAGCAGACAAGGCAGACCAGCATGCCACATTCATCTTAACTCTGTAGTTTCTAAGCTAAGAGTGCTATGAAAAGGTATCTTTGAGATGCTTCTCCCAGGCTGACCTGGATCGGCCCAGATCTGATGTTAACTCTTTATTTACAATGCCCAATCCAGTTTTACCAACAACAAAAATGATATTTTGATCCTTATTTGATGCTTTTGTATGTTTAGCATTTCCTAACCAATGCATCACCTGTGGAGGGCTCTGAGGATCCAGTCACACTCTTTCCCTCTGAGTTCAGGACATTGCACACAATTGACACACACCGACCAGTGTATGTCACACTTTTTCCATCTTGCCAATCAGGTAAATTAAGTGACTTCCTGTCGGGAGGTGTAAAGTGTTACTGTAATACTCTCACCAACCCAAGAGTGGAATCAGAGATCTCACAGAAACTGAGACAAAGACATAGGACGCTTCTACATTAACAGGACAGGTTTGATGTTATAATAGAGCACCATCCAAAGTGCAGTGGAATCCCAGGGGAAGGTGTGTCTAAGCCTGCCTGGAGGAGACCCTCTTCCCATTGAAATGAGAATAAGGATGCGTAGAATTTTGTAGTGAGAATTTTCTAGTAGAATTTTCTAGCAGAGAGAAGGCATTCAATGTAGGAGTTTAGTAGGTACCAAAGGGGAGCAGGGCAATATCTTGGAGACTGTGAAGAATATAAAAGACTGGGACCTTTCACCCAAATCCATGCTTACATTATTAAATCAGTACCTTTTCTCACCCTAGATAACTAATTGATTAACTTAGGTTTTTTTAAGCCCTTGAAATTGTGTGTAAAGATAGGTATTCAATCTTAAGAATTCTACTAATATCTCAAAATTCTTTAAACTATTCTGTTGCTCAACAAATATTTATTGAGTGCTTACTATGTGTCAGGCACTGTTCTTTTACAAATACGAGGACTGCAACAGTGAACAAGACAGGCAAAGTCTGTGCTTGCACGGAGCTTCCATTCTAGAGCTGTGCTGTTCAATTCAGTAACCACCAGCCATATGCAGCCAGTAAGCAATTGAAATGTGGCCAGTCCCAATGGAGATGTGAGAGGTAAGCAAAGTCATACCAGATTTCAAAGATTCTGTATGAACGAGAAGAATGTAAAATAGCTCATTAATAAAACTTTAATATTGATTGTATATTAAAATGGTAATATTTTGGTTGTATTGGGTTAAATTAGCATATTCACTGTTACAAATCATGCTTATTCTTTATGCCCCTTATCCAATCTCTCACCTTTCCCCTCCCTCTTCCCCCTCTAATAACCATAGATTTGTTCTCTCCATCTAATAGATTAACTGTTCCTCTGTTGGTTTGTTTCCTAGATCATCTGTCCAGTACTGTCAGATGCTTCTTCTGTTACCCTGGAGTGTGCTTTGTGGAGAGAAAGGACCTCTTCTTTTTTTATTCTTTTATTTTTGGTCTCCCCTGGTGCCTCTGCTTGTGTCAATGAAGTTGAGAGTCTGGCATGCCATCTATATGGTGGCTGTGACTGTTGCTATAGAGATTAGCCCCTTTTGTGGTAGCCGTGGCAATTGTGGTGGCTGTGGAGGGCTACCCGTGTGAAGGTGGTGTTTTTGGTGTGCTCTTTACCTGGTTGCGGGCTGGGTTCAGCTTCCCCCGGCTCCATGCCTCAGGGCTCTGTTGGGGCCCCCAGGGTGGTTTTATTTGTTTCTTTTACTTTTATATTGTGGCTCCAGAAAATTTACAGTCACATAGGTGGCTTGCATTCGTATTGCGCAGTGCTGCCCTCCAGAGAAGAGTCAAAAAATAAACTGGTGCACAAATAAATGAACATCTTGTTCTCCCATAGTGAGAAGTGCTATAAAGAAAATAAAACTGGGGGATGGGATGGAGAGTGGCTGGGACTACATTAAATCAATCAGCCAAGGAAGGCTTGTCTGAAACACAATTTTGCTGACATATGGGTTATATGCAGGAGCCAGCCAGGTGAATTTCTGTGGCAAGAGCAGCATTCTAGATAGAGAAATAGCAAAGGTCTCAAGGAATGGCTTGTCCTCTTCACAAAAACATAAGTCCAGTAAGGTGACATAGTAATGAGCCTGAGGGAGGGTAGTGTGAGATGAGTTCAGGCAGGGAGGCAGAGCCAGTTCCTCCCGGAGCTTACAGACCTGGAAATGGGATGGGATATGCATTCAAAGTGCAGTGGGAAACCACAGAAGGGTTCCTTGAGAATGCCATGAACTGATTTACATTTTTAGAAAGACCTCTCTATCTGCTTCATGGAGAATCAAATGCAAATGGGCAAGAAGAGAAGCAGGGAGACCAGAGTCCATTCTGCTAGTGCTGGCAAAAGATACTGGTGGCTTGGACTGAGAGTAGCAGGGTTGATGCTGAAAAGTAAACAGGCAAATATTTTAAACATGCTTTCACCTTCTAGCTTTCAGATTCTTGCTGATGGTTTGGATATGGGAGGGAAAGGATGGAGATGGATGAGGGGTTGCTCCTGGGTTTGTGGCTTGAGGTGTAAGTGGGGTTTTTTTTTTTTTCACTGAGATGAAGAAATTAAGAGAAGAGCAGTTTGGGGAGGGAATAGGTATTCTATTTTTCTCATGTTAAGACTGAAATTCCTGTTGAAAAATTAAGTTAGAAATTGTATTTGTAAGTCTAAAGTTTGCTGTAGAAATCAGAGCAAGAAATATAAATTTGGGAAACAGCTTATGTTACTGGAGTGAAAATAAATCACACCATGATGAGGTAGGGTCAGAAAGTGCATACATAAGGTCCTAATGTTGAATAGAGACAGGGGTTCAGGAGGCTGCTCAAGGCTTTCAAATGGAGCCCCTGGGGAATATGAGAAGCCACCAAACTGGTTGACGCCTTTCTTGGCTAAAGCTTTGCTGTACAAGTTTTTGTCCTTCCTTCCATTCTTGCTTTCTGCCGACAATTGGGGATAAACTAAAAGCATCATTGTTAATGTTGTTTTTCAAAGGATGGAAAAAAAGAAAGCATTTATAAGCAGGAAATCATGAATTGTGGGGGAAATTGCTTTATCGGCTCTTGGCTGGAGTCTACAAATTGGAGAATTACACAGGAAGGCATTAAACAGGGGCGCAAGAGGCACGAGATTGATTTTGTTAGTCTTAGCTGAGAGATGAAACTCTTCTTGAAAGCTCTGAGATCCTGGGGACCTGAGTCAAGAGAGATGCAACCTAGAGCAGTAGAAATCCTCTGAAGCTTCCACTAGTTTTGAAAAGAGTAGAAGACACAGCAGTTTTATAGCAAAGAAAATCAAGCATGCTTTGTTAAAAATGCTTACCTGTAAGGATTGTTGCCCATCCTGTAAACCCAAGGCACAACTATTTTAGGTGACAAGACCATTAGGAAAAATGGTAACTAGATGAGCCAGGATTTCAGTAGTCTCCAGCTAAGGAAAGCATTTTCTGTCCCGACGGCTGAGTGATGACTTTGGGGATCAGGATGACGCTATGAGAGGGCCTTCGTCTCAGACAGTTGCTGTACCTTGACTGTGATAACTTGCAGCTGCCAAGCAGTCAATTGACCAGCGTTTCTTGGGGGTCTGCATCGCATCAGGCCCTGTAGTAGGTACTGAAGAGGACATGCACACGCAGATTGGCTTCCACTCACAGCTAAGCCAGCTATGGCTTCAGTAGTCCTTGTTAAATATCTAACTTGGGAGAAGGGTCTTAAGTTGGGGTGGCAACAAATAAACCTATTTAATAGCAACATCTTAGACATCACATTTAATCAGGTATTGAGTATGCTAGAGCTCGGCATTGTATTCAGTCTATTCTTCCCTCTCTATTGTACTCTCACTCCCCTCCCCACCTCCAAGGGAAATTTTATTGATGGCTTTAGTTTATTCCCTCCCAAAAGACCAACTGTTACCAAATGAAGTGAACATAACCTCAAGATTTTATTGTCTTCACAATAAAACCAATGACAAAGCTTAGAACTGGATCACTTAGGCCTTTCTCTTCTTATCTCCTCCCAGTTCAAAATGCCTGCATCTCTTACTGGCCAGCATTCTCTTAGATCTGCAGTCAGGGTCAATGCTCTCAAACCTCAGCACAATCTTCTTTGTAGTTTTAGCCTTTTTCTGGAAAATTGGTTTAGTCTGCCCACCATAGCCTCTCTGCTTCCTGTCATAACGCCACTTTCCCTGAGCATACAGAGAATCCTTGCCCTTCTTGTACTGTGTCACTTTGTGGGGTTGGTGTTTGCCACACTTCTTACAGAAAGTCCAGTGAGTTTTAGGAACATTCGCCATGTTCGCGGGAGTGCTATGGGCATGGAAAGAAAGAGCTCACTTCTTTTTTTTTCCTTTTTGTCTTTTTTTCGTGACCGGCAACGGATCGCAACCCTCAGTGTCGCGCCCGTACCGGCCCGAGACCAGCCACAGGATCACAACCCTCGGTGTTGCTCCCGCCCCTCGGCCGGTCTGTATGTGGGATCTGAACCCTTGGCGGGAGCGCCACCACGCTTCCCAAGCGGCGCACTATAGCAGTGCGCCACTGGGCTGGCCCAGCTCACTTCTTTTTTTAAACATGGAAGATATCACTTTGATTTTTTTAAAAAAGGGGGTGTGATATAAAATATGAATGAAATGAAATATAACAAATTCTGGTGTAATAAAAATTCTAATACAAAATCATTCTCCTTCATACAATGTGAGATCTACCTACTTCAGTGTGTAATGAATATAGAAAACAAAATAGGAAAATATAATATAATAGTTCTACTCATCCAGGGTCATAAAAGTATGTGTGTTTCAATAAAGGGAGTTGTCTGCATTTATGTGGATGATCATAAAAGTGTGTTTCTGTATTTCTAATTCTTTGAATATAAAGGTTAGTAATATATGCCCTTTCTAATAACAAATAAATAACAAAAATAAAGCAAGATCCATTATATTGCATGGGAATGGACCCATTTCTTCTACTCAATATCAAGTTGAATTTTAAAAAACAAACAAACAGGGCCGGCCCGGTGGCGCACTGCTACAGTGCGCCGCTTGGGAAGCGCGGCTGCGCTCCC
>NW_007729847.1:200662-204734 GCF_000696425.1 Galeopterus variegatus
GGCGCGACACTGAGGGTTGCGATCCGTTGCCAGTCACAAAAAAAGACAAAAAAAAAAAAAACCTTTTATCTGACCATAAGTTCAAAGTTCAAATCAGATCATTTACCTTAAACCTGAAGTGGGAATTAACCATCTCCCCAGTTTTGACTTGGGTAACATTCTAGATGTTTTTGTTTGTGTGTTTGTTTGTTTAGACTCAGCTCCATTAGTCCTCTCCCTTGTTATCTGTGACAGTCTTGTAGAATATTCCTGTTAAATGGCACTTGTTCATAAGTTTCATGTCAGAAAGAGCTCTTAGATATCCTATCAGTCCGATTATTCAAGTAATTTCTCCATCATTTATTCTTCTTTGGCACTAATTGGTAGTAGCTTTTTCTTATGTGGCTATTTTCCCTTTTTCTATTAAAAAAAAAAAAGCTGCAGCTTTTTCATTCATTTTCCCAGTTTCTGCTCCCTTGCTTGGAATCGACTTCTGTGTTAAGTGCTATACAGACTTCAAGAAACTGGTCTTTATGATTCCCAAAACATTTGGCTTTTGTGTGAAATTACAAAAATTGAAATAGCCTCTTTAGTACTTGGTACTTTTTCAAAATGTTCTCAATCTTCCAACACTGACTATATTTCTGACCTCAGAGAGCAGTAAGAACATGAGTGAGATTAATTTTGCATGAATCTTTTTTATGTACACAACTTGGAGGTCTTCAGAGGAAAGAAACAATATAAATCTCATATTATATACATAATTTTTGCATGACTTCTACTGTAAACTTTAGTAAAGTCTAAAACTTTTTAACAAGATTTGTATAGTGTAGAAATTGAGGGTTGATGATTGATTGTTGTTCATTTTAAATCCATTTTATTCATTGAAATTATTTCTCCTTGAGTCCTTGGTACTCCACCAACAGCTAGGAATACCGAAGTGAACAAAGGCCTAGACTTCAAGGAGTGAGCATTCTAGTGGAGATAGAGGCATGCTTGCAAAATGTTAGTCAGCCCATGTTCTTTGTTCTCTCTCTTTTAAATTTATGTCAGAGAAACACAAATTCTCTCTACNCCGTTGCCAGTCCCGGTCCGGTACGGGGGCAACACTGAGGGTTGCAATCCGTTGCCGGACATGGAAAAAGACAAAAAACAAACAAACAAACAAACAAACAAACATGCAAATACATAAGGCTGTCACTCTAAAACACACGGGCACACAAATCACTATATAGAATTTATAGGAAACATACTTAAAATTTATTAATGTAGAATGGAAATAAAGAAATATACAAAGACATACAAAGCAAATGTGAACCAAAACAATGCAGAAACAACAATATTAATATTAGACAAGGTAAAATATAAAGTTTAAACACCAACAGGATAAAGAGGAAACTTACATAGTGAAAAAAGATAAAAATCAGGGGTGTTGTGGAGTTGGCTGGTACCAGCTTGTAAGAACCTATCGTCAGCATTTATTCCTAGCTCTGTGTTCAATGACATCACATTGAAATTTGTCACCATGTGATATTATACATCATGGAAATTGAAAATTTACAAAACAGGGCTTTCTTCCTCCTTTCCTCTAAAGCCAGTTGCTAACCATTTACCAGCACACCACTGGATACAATTGATTAAGTTAAAATTATCCCAAATGGATACGTGCTAGAAGATATAGCAACTAAAACTGTAAAACAAAGACCAATAGAAATGTTAGGAAGCTTTATGTAAATACATAATCATGTTGGTACATTTTATTTTTTTATTTTTTATTTTTTTTGTCTTTTTTCGTGTCCGGCAACGGATCGCAACCCTCAGTGTCGCGCCCGCACCGGACCGGGACCGGCACAGGACCGCCATGGGACCGCAACCCTCGGTGTTGTTCCCGCACCTCGCTCAGCCAGTGAGTGGGAACCGGTCTGTATGTGGGATCTGAACCCTCGGCAGGAGCGCCGCTGCGCTCCCAAACGGCGCACTGTAGCAGTGCGCCACCGGGCTGGCCCATGTTGGTACATTTTAGTTTACTACGTCAGAATTGTACAGATCCAAAAAATATAAAGTAACAACACAAAGAAATTAAATTATGTAATCCATAAATGTGATAAATGAAATATATATTTATACAATGCAAATGCGTAAATAGATGTATCAGTTTAAAAGTGCAAGCCATAATTAATTCAAAATGTAGCTATCTATTTTAGCATCACTAACTGATGCTAAAATGGTATGATAGAGTAATCATGTAAATTTCCTCCAAAATTTTGTATTTTTGTCAAGTATCAATTTTTGTATACATCATTTGCTAAAAATTTGATTCAGTACAAGAGAATGGTGTCTCAGATGTTCTTGGCATATTTTACAAATAACTATAAGCCCTAACTATATTATGGGTAGTTATCTCTCACTGAGACCTTAAGCACAAACTGAAACTTAGTATTTCAATGTTAATTTAATGACCTAATAAAATATATAGACACATATATTGGCAGTTGAGTACTACTGAGTCAGTAGGAAGAAGCCCATAAAAATGAGTGATTTTTTTTTCCTTTTTTACAAAGGAACTGCAACATCCCATTAAGACTCTTTGTGGATGTTCCTGTCAGAGGAAGAAAAGCATTTTCCATTGACACCCTTAATTGTTAGCTGGTCCCATGGTTACTCTTCAGGAGACACTAGAGACCCTTCTGAAAGGGCGAGAAAATTTCATGCAGCTTCCTGCTTAGAAACCAAGACTGCTTATACCAAGCTCCATCTGATTCCTTCAACATCTAGCATCCAGGCAGTTTCCTCTCTGTAAACTTCACCTATAGGAGAGAAATGAAAGGAAAGTATGAGAAGAGGGATCTAAAGTACAGAGAACGTTACCCTCATCTGAGTTGACTTGTCCTGATTTGGGGATACCCTGAAGAGAGAGTTCATGCGCCTAGCAGAGTAGCCCTTAGTATCCATTCAAATAAATGAATAAATAGATAATAAATGACAGGAGTGGGCAGAGGGTCGGAATGGAGGATACACATGCTAAGAAATGATAACGTTGTCGTGGAGATTTTAGAAAACAGAAAATGCAAAAAAACAAAATATAGACCTGAATGCTGGAAAAGATTTTTAAATATTGTTTGATCGTTCACAAAGCACTCATTCACAGCATGCTACCCACCCCTGTGGGACGCAAATACTGTTCTCATTATATACACAAGGACAGGCCAAGGGACTGTTCAAGGTCAAATGACTATTGAAGGTAAAGCCATTAGCATGCAGCAGTAGCAGAAAATGAACGCATATCTTCTGATTATAAATCCAATGGTCTTTTCAAATCGTCCCTGTTATCTCCAGGGAAATTACCTCAAACAGAAATCAACACATTCTAGTGTAGTTCTGATTTGCACACACTTGATTTAAAACTCTCTAATTCTTAGTTCTCTGTTACCACGTCCACTCCCACCCTTAGTTTTATAGCTATTGAGGGGAAAGCTAGCTACTGTCCAAATATTCTTGCTAAAGAATATCACTTAAACAATGCTTTTCCCCTTCAGGTTTTCATTTGACTCACGGTAATCACATTAGCGAGAAAGATTTTGTACATTTATACCTAATTCCTAACATCAAATTTTCCCTGAAAATGCAAAATAAAATGATGTGTAGACCACCTGGTTTCTACAGATTAATATAAAAATCAAGGAGGAAAAATTCTGATAATATCGGAATAATGTCAGTATTTATGAATGATAAGCCTATTTGACAGGTAGTGTTGTGATGTGTACAGTTCTGATGACAATGTGTTAAAAATAAATAATTATCTAGCATAATGGGAAATAAAAAGCAAAAGTCTGTGGAAACTAGTGGGTTTGGATTCTTAAGGAGAACATGGAAAAAAACTGCTAGAGAACTGCCAAACAGCCAGCTATTGACCACACTTGCACCCGGTTTTACCAGGCATTAAGAAGGAGAGAGTAATCAAAAGAAAATCACATGCATAGATTCTGCTTAGGAAACTTAAAGCTTGGTGGGTTCAAAACAATTTCACTTCATTTTATGCAATTGTAAAAATGCCTCTATAAAAGCAAAGCCTACATGAAAACATTTGTCAATA
>NW_007729847.1:205168-218704 GCF_000696425.1 Galeopterus variegatus
TTGTTTACCTTCCCCGGGGCCTTGCTTTGAACCAGCTATTTCCTGGAACCGGTGGGGGGCTATTAATGTTTAGTGGCCAGGCGGGGGCTATTAATGTTTAGTGCCCTTGGGCCTGGCCTTCGTCACGGCCCCTGATAAGCTGCATTGCTTATGCATTGTTTAGTGTGCTTGGGCCTGACCCTTGTTCTGGCCCCTAAAAAAACTGCTTTGCTTATTATGCATTGTTACAAGACTGTGTACATTAAGGTTATATTTTCCTACAATTCTACTACTTATATTCTATGTCCCCCCTACATTTTAATTTATTTCCAATAATTTCCCCCTTTTTCTTCTGGTGCATATTTCAATCATGAAATACTTGTCCCTATTGATTTAGTTTTCAGTATTGTTGTCTTAGCATCATAATTTGGACGGTACCAATATGGTCTTTAATGAAAGCCACTAGACAATTTAAAATGTAGGGACCAAAAGTTAAAATCATCACCAAAATAATATATTTATGCAATTGTAAAAATGCCTCTATAAAAGCAAAGCCTACATGAAAACATTTGTCAATATTATTTACTCATTTTAATGCACTCAAATAAACTTTGTACAAAGTAACTTATTTAAATGTCTACCAATATGAGACAAGTGTAGATCCAAGTAGACAGTGTCTGCTCGTATGATCACTTTCTCCAGCTCCATTTTCATTGCTTGTGCTCACAGTGAAGGCCACAGTAAATTAGTAAATAGTCTTTACAATTTCCCCCATATTTATCACTTTCGTTTCAGTTTTTCTCTTTCACTCCTGCTTTTCTGTTTCTTATTTTCTTTCTTTTCCATCTGCTTTTTCTCACTCTTTCCCAGGGAAACCGATGAAAGCCACTAGACAATTTAAAATGTAGGGACCAAAAGTTAAAATCATCACCAAAATAATATATTTATGCAATTGTAAAAATGCCTCTATAAAAGCAAAGCCTACATGAAAACATTTGTCAATATTATTTACTCATTTGAATGCACTCAAATAAACTTTGTACAAAGTAACTTATTTAAATGTCTACCAATATGAGACAAGTGTAGATCCAAGTAGACAATGTCTGCTCGTATGATCACTTTCTCCAGCTCCATTTTCATTGCTTGTGCTCACAGTGAAGGCCACAGTAAACTAGTAATCGTCTTTACAATTTCCCCCATATTTATCACTTTCGTTTCAGTTTTCCTCTTTCACTCCTGCTTTTCTGTTTCTTATTTTCTTTCTTTTCCATCTGCTTTTTCTCACTCTTTCCCAGGGAAACCGAGGGAAATTCTCCATGCTGCTAACAGTTTGTGGTGCTGGAAGGATGTTTCATCTGCACTCTGACCTGAATGGAGTGAGAGAACCAGAACAGGTTTCCATGAGTGTTCTGGTATCAACGAGCAGAAAGAATTAGTTCAATCAGGAGAAAGCCTTTGTCACTGATGGCCTTGAAATCATGCAAAAGAATTCCCAGTTCACAACACGCGGGCTTTATCAGTGGTTTGGCTGCTCTGATGGAGCTCGGAGAGACAGACAAGCAAAGTTAGTTTCCCAGAGATCATCTGTGCCATCATGCTCAGAGAAGATTGAATTGAAAGATACCATTGCTGAAATTCCTTTTTTAATATTCTGTTTATGGCTTTCCAATAATAGTAGTAGTAGTAGTTGTAATAGTAGTGATAATAGTAGCATTGGTTGTAATAATAATAGCTACTGTTTATTGAGCACTGACTGTGTGTCAGGCATTGGTCCATGCAGTTTACTTGTATTAACCATTAAACCTCCCAACAACTCAATGAGGTTAAGATGAATCTTTTAAATTATTTTTTAATTTTGTTTATTTATTTAGATGATAGCTATCCCATTTCACAACTGAGAAAACTGGGGTTTAAGGAATTTGCCCAAGCTCACATAGCTAGTCAATTATCAGTTACACATTTCCTTCCTGCAAGAGAACAGTCTATTTCTCAAAAATATCCTGATGGAGCAGTGGTCTAATTTGCTACTAAAGACAAACCCTGCTGTATCCTGATTGTTACCATTTGTAAACCTGAGGTCAGGGGATGCCTCTGAACAAGTGTTGGTTCTATTCAGCTCTCTGCCCAATGTCTCCTCCTCAGAGGGTTCCCTAACCACCTGTACCCCTTTATTGCTCTTGGTGTTACTTCAGAGCACGTATCACTACCTGACTGTATTAGTCAGCTAGGGCTGCCAAGACAAAATAGCAGACTGGGTGGCTTAAACAACAGACATTTATTTTCTCACAGTTCTGGAGGCTGGAAGTTCGAGGTCAGGGTGCCAGCCGGGTTGAGTTCTGGGAAGGGCTCTCTTCCTGGCTTGCAGACAGCCACCTTCTAACTGTGTCCTCACATGGCCTTTCCTCGTGTGTGTGTGTGTGTGTGTGTGTGTGTGGAGAGAGAGAGAGCCCAGGATCTGGTGACATAAGGGTAACTTCTCCCCCCATGGTACTTACAGACTCAGGTCTCTGTGTAGGAGGGGAGGAGTGTTTGGCAGCAAAACTGGATATTTCTTAGGAAGAAAATCCTTCTAAATTTTATGGAAATCCTAGGGTTTCTTCCCTACCTCTTCGAGTATAGAGCAGAGTATCTATTTACATGCTAGTGGTAGTGCTGGCTCTGATGCTAGAGTATGGCTTAGGTAACAACCAAAATCTACATTGAATGTCTCCAAGAAGACTACCAAAGACTCATGAGCCATGTTTATATTGTTAGACACGAGGATCACAGCTTCCACTGATATCCACATATTAATATTAACTACCTGATTTTATCTTCCAGTTGATGTAAGAGGACAGGACTCTTCTCTCATTCACCTCTTCCCAAGAGACTAGCACAAAGTAATAAATACTTGTTGAATAGATGAATGATCCTAAAAATTAAGAGACAGTATTATTACCATTTTATAGATGAGAAAAAATTGATGAGCTTATCAATTTTGTTTATAGTTGGTGGCAAACCTTAAAATAAAACCAAGTTCTCATGATTTATAGAACTTTCTTGTTAGCAAGCGACTCACCTGAATGTAAGCCACAAAAGCAGGTTATTTATTTTGTTTACATAATTTTCAATTACCCAGGACAGTGCCTAACATCTAGCATTAATACTGAATAAACGTGAGTGAATGAATAGAATTTTCAAAGGTTGTCTCAAGTTATGCCGCCACAAAAGCAGGTTATTTATTTTGTTTACATAATTTTCAATTACCCAGGACAGTGCCTAAGATCTAGCATTAATACTGAATAAACGTGAGTGAATGAATAGAATTTTCAAAGGTTGTCTCAAGTTATGCATCATGTGACACTCTGCCACCCCTTCACTAAGAATTTCTCAGTCTTTATTTGAATATTTTCAGTAAGAAAGAAATTACTTGTGCTTTATTTAAGTACGGCATTGTCATATTTTTGTCAGTTCTAAATGTTAAAAGTTATTTTTGTGTCCTTGGAATATTTCACAATTTTCACAATAAAATAAAGTTATTCCAGCTCTTCTTATTGATGAAAAATGTTGAACAAGACAGGGCTGAAGATAATCACAGGGCTTGAAATTAGGGAGGTTTCCTCAAGCTGAAGTGAACTACAGATGTGCAACCAGATATGGGTCTGTTTATCTGTGATCTCCTTCCACCTCCTTTTCAGCCGGTCCTCAGTCATATCATGTGAGAACCTGTGAAATGCTTTGTTGAAGTTCAGTTTCAGCCAGGTCTGTAGCATTCTCCTGGCCACAGGTCTGAGAGTTGTATCGATAATAATAGCTGACAATTACATAATACTAATCTCAGGTCTAAACCCTTTTTATTCATTAACTCTTTTCATTCGTACAACCACCCCATTCCATTTTTATGCCCACTTGACAACTGAAAAAACCAAGGGACAGGGAAGTTAAGTAACTTGCCCAAGGTCACACGGCTAGGAAGTGGCAGAGCCAACTCAGACCTCAGCAGTTTAGCTCCTGGCCCCCAGGAGTCTAACTCTACACATTTAACCTCTGTGCTACACGGTGCAGTCTATGCTCATGAATCATGCTGGCTCCCAGAGCACAGCTTCACCCTCTAGTGCCCAAAATCCATGTGATAATTAGTCAGATCTGAAATGTTTTCAGGGACCAACATCACCCATGATATAGTTTGAGAGACTGATTTTTCTCTCCTTTTGGAAAGCAGAAGATTTTTCCCGACTGAGGTCCTTCATCAGCTCTCCTGTTCCCGCAGCCTGAGTCACCTGCTCAGCTTCTGTCCCTTCCCTGGAATGTGACACACATGAGGACCAGGAGACTCCCACCTCTTATTTCTGTTCTTTTCATTTTTCTTTATCCGCAGATCTCTCCTCTACCACAATTCTCTCTCACATTGACAATTTCCCCACAGCTATTTCCTTCATATATACATACAGCATTATTGTGCGAAAATTGCTCATGTGTGTTATTAGCCAGACTCTATGCAAAAATCTGTAGATACCTGAGCCTAAATGTGTTGTTCTTAGCCACCTTGCCAGTCCTTTCTTATGTAAATTACTAGGGCATTTCCTGTCCACATTTGTTATTATAGTTATTCTCTCCCTCTTTCTTTTTCTGCCACAAAATCCTCCCTCTTACCCATGTATCTGAACGTTTTTTCTCCTCCTCACCACATTTGCAGCTTTGAACTCTTGTAATCAGACTGGGAATTCCATCTCTGAACAAATGCAGGCTTTGTGGCATTGTAAAGTGCAGGCTGTTCAGCAGAGAGCCCTAAGCACCCGCCTGAAGCCAAACCCCCTTCTGTGGCAAAAGGTCAGGATTATTTTTTTCCTTTGGCATAACTCTCAATTGGAAGCAGAGATGAAAACACCACTTATGTCCCCCCAAGGCTTGTGTCTGGTACTTTATAGTCTCTGGATATGCTTCCTAGGTTTCTTCTGTTGGTATCACTTGCCTGCATGTGGCTCACTAGAAATGACTGGCAGATGGTGATTTCATCACATTCCAGACGTGCGTTTTAGGAAGCTGGCCCCTCTCCTGACTGGCCAGACACATATTAAGTTCCTTATAACTCCCACTGTCACCTCTGTATCCCTTGTTGAAAATTACTATAGATCTAGTGCAAGGGTTGGCAAATTTGTTCTGAAAGGGCCTGACAGTAAATATTTTAGGCTTTGTGTATCTGCTGCAGCTACTCAATTTTGATGCAGCATGAGAACAGCCACAGACCATACCAAGTGGGCATGGTTGTGTTCCAATGAAACTTTATTTACAAAAGCAGACTGCAGGATAGATTTGGTCCTTGGATCCATAGTGTGCCACTCTCTAATGTCAGAAAGGAAGAAGGAGGAAATAAGGAAAAGGCCCAGAGAAGGAGAAAAGCGTTCCCAATCACTTTGCCAAGACCTGTGTGCATTTATTTATTTTAAGAGTCCAGCAACTAAAAAATCTGTTCCTAGAAGCTGTGAATCTCTTGCATCAACTTGGGGCCAGAATATCTAGTTTTATGTTACCTTCTGAGTTATTTATACATTTTGTCATATTTCAGACTTTTAGTGATAATTTTTTGGGGGGTGGATGGCCAGTATGGGGATCCAAACCCTTTCTTTACCTTGGTGTTTCCAGCACCATGCTATACTAACCAGCCAGCCCTAAAGGTAATTTTTAAATATTTCAGCTGTGCCTTAGATACATTAAGGGACCTACAGTGCCCCCATGAGGTTAGGATGATGGTTGCAATCATAGAGAGTGAACCATCTGAGTCAGAGTTGAGGCTGGGAAGAACAGATCACCCCACCCGGATAGTGATGTACCATCTACAATTTGATTTTACTGAAAGGTTTCCTTGCACAGGCCTGAGGTTTTTCCACATTGCTTTTGTGAGTACAGTATTTTTCTCCCTGTTAGACTCTTCGTCAAATGTTCTGGCCGTTGTATAGGAAAAGAAAACTGGAAGACTTAAAAATAATTTCTTATTGACTTAGGAATTCTTTTAATATTTGCCTGTTAACAGCAAAGAAATCTACCTTACTGAATCATTGATAAAATAGATTTTAATTCTCCGGGGAAAAAGTAACCAATGACAGGTACGTGTGTGTGGGTGTGTGTGTGTACATATGTGTGCCTATGTAAGTTGGACAGCAAAAGGAAATTAGCTGGGAAGGAAAACATTAAAGTTGATCATAAAGGTAATCATTATCTTACATAGTTTACACACACATATGCCATCCAAGATGTGTAATAAAGAGACACCAACAATTGTTGTTGGCATTAATGTAGGAGAGGCCTGAACCAATGAAAAGTTGACCTGCATAGCAATCTTTGCCAAAACTCTCTGATGGTTCTAAAGAAGACAAGAATGATAGGCTTACTTAACAAGAAGAGCAAGTAGGCATCCAAACAGACTGCCCTTGGATTGCAAATGTTCAGAAGATAGTCACTTGCATATGGAGGTGAAATGCATAGAAACAAATCAGAGAAAGTCTTAGCAGCAAGCCTCACAGGTGTAGAAGAGATAAACAGGCCCACTGGTACCAGAACTTAGGAACATTACTTTGTGTCTCAGTTTAAATGGAACACAGCAGCCTGACCTGGCAGAAAATGGGGAAACAGTGTTCCTTTTGCCCTACCTGATTTAGCGCTTGTTCTGTGGCCTCCCTTCTATTGCGTACATTATTGCCTGCGAGAGCCATTGAGCTGCTAATGAGAAGACTGCAAAATAGTATCAGCTTGTGCTTCAGCCTGAAGGTAAAAGATAGCATCCCATTGTCTGTAGGAACGGCTTTCCTATAAACTAGATTCTTTCAAAAATTTCTTTCACTTGCTAAATTAGAGGATATCCTAATGTCTTGAGATTGAGTGTGAATTTATAAACAGGGCTATGACTACCCTTCAGGTGTGCCTTCCTAGCACTGAGGAATCAAGAGCACCTGAAAGCATCTCACTGCAGGTGTCCAAAAGATGAGAAAAGTTGCCTTCCAGGGTTTGAGAGGTGAACCTCATTCATCTTCAAGGTTAAAATGATCACAGTGCATGGGATTATCAAAGAATGGACGTGTAGAGGAGAAGGGAACGCAAAGAACAGAATCCTGGAGAATGTTTGAACTAATGCTCAGGAGAAAAGAGAAAAGCCTAAAAGTGAGAAAGAAATGGTGCTCTCAGAAAAGGTGGCGGTGGTGGGGACATAAGAGTGGGTAAGGTCACGGATTTGGTGATTGGGAAAGTATTGCACTTTCTGGGCTTAAAATTTCTTCAATTTCAAAGTCAATAGGTTGTGATCTAAGGGAATTTATCGTTAAGTAGTATAAAAAGTGCTTTCACAAATAACATACAGGCAATTTCCAAATCATCACAGTGAGGTTGTATTATTACCATTTTACAAATGACAAAAAGGATTCTTGGAAAAGCCATGTACCTTGCCCAGGGACACATATGTAGGGAGTAGCAGCATCAGGATTCAAACCCCAAACCTCTGAATCTAAGTTTCACACAGGTTTTGTTCTGTTCCGCTCACACAGGTTTTGTTCTGTTCCGCTGCCTCCTCTGGCTGGATAGTAGGTAAGCCTGAGACAGGAGGAGGGTCATCTGGGAGGGAGGAAAGGATGGGGCGTGACTGCCCCCTGGAAATTTGAGCTCAGGGAGAGTGCTGAGGGTCAGGAAAATAGGTCCCAGAATCATCTAATGAGAGTGAAGGTCCAGCCAGGTCAGGGATTTGGAAAGAGTGAAAGAGTTTTGAAACATCATTCTTGAAGAGAGAATTCTTTAAGGGTGATAAAAATTACGACTAAGGACATAGCTAAAGTGAGACAGAATGGATCTGTAGCAGCTTTGTGTCTTTTTGGTGTGTCTTGCAGAAATCAACTGAACAGAAGTGGGACATGTAGATTGGTGGCTAACAGGGTAGAGTAGAAAACTGGGGAGACAAGGGCTTAGGAAGCTTTCTGATCAGTCTAAAATTCAGGGGAAAACATGCTTCTTTCCATAGATTAGATATAGTCAATGCCAAAGACTTGTCCCACAGTACAAAGTTTTCAGGACACTCTGGGACAGATTTTCCTGATGTCAATTCCCTTTGCCTCTGTTCTATTACTTTCCCTCTCTCTTCCTTCTCCTCGGGTGACCTGCCCTAGACCTTCACCTCCACCCCCATTCTGCAGTGTCTATTTAATCACTTTGGACCTTCCTCCAAATTCTTCCTAACTTATTTTACCACTTTCTCATGTCAATCTCTGTCTCATTGTATATTCAGGAAAAGAAACCCACACGAAAAGTGAGTCCATTTGCTGGATATGTCGATCTTACAGCTTTTCTTCAAGGTTAATAAACACAGTAATCATTCTGGTTTTTCCACTCTTGCCCAAACCCACAAGTACACAGAAATGAAAATGCACTGATTTTTTAAAAATTCAAATAACCTTGGGCTGGCCCGGTGGCGCACTGGATAGTGCGCAGCTTGGGAAGCGCGGCGGCGCTCCCGCCCAAGGGTTCGGATCCCACGTACAGACCGGTTCCCGCTCACTGGCTGAGCGAGGCGCGGGAGCAACGCCGAGGGTTGCAATCCCGTTGCCGGTCCCCGGTCCGGTACGGGGGCAACACTGAGGGTTGCGATCCGTTGCCGGACACGGAAAAAGACAAAAGACCAAAAAAAAAAAAAATTCAAATAACCTTAGAGTTGTTTTATTTTTAAAATAATCCAGAAAAATGGGAATATGGAGAAAAGAGGGAAATGGCAAAAAGGGCAGGTGGTCTGGGACAGTGGTGACCCTCAGGCTGGTGGACTTGGAAGGGGATGGGGTGAGCAGGGGTGGAATCCCACAGTGGGAGAGCAAAAGCGTGATCCAAGGTTCTGACGAGCTGAGCAAGACCACAAAGATGCCTCTAGAGGTTTTGTCTTTTTTCTTTTTTAAAAAAAATTTGTACATATTTATGGGGTACAGTGTGTGGTTTCAATGGATGCTTATACTGTATATATTGATTCACTTAGAATAGATAGCATAGGTTTGTACCAGTTAATCCATCATCTATCAGGCCACCTTTTCATTATAAGTTCCCAGTAGAAAGGAATCATCATTTTAAATTCAGTGCAGCACTTAACACAATAAAGAAGAATCAATATATGTTAATTTACTTATAGTATTTAAAGAAGAAATAAAAAGTTAAAATGAGCAGGAACCATTCTGTTCCGTAGCGGCTTTACAATTGCCAGCAACTGTATACACTGCTGAACGTCACTGTTCATGTGCATAATGGATATTTGTAACCCTGTGAAGACCGACTGATCTTTTTATTCAAAGACGTTTTGGTGTTAGACTGCTCGCTTCCCCACAGTTTTCCGGCATCACGTTTTGATATTTCTAAAAAGTGAGCGCCACCTTTTGGCCGCTGAGAGGATTGCTGAGCAATCTGATAATGCACGATCAATTTCTTGACCGTTCTTAACCAGGCTGTGGAATTAAAATTATCTTTCCATTTTCTAAAGCATAATAATTACCTGGTGGTCCATGTGACTTCTGGGAAGTCCTCTTCTTGCCTTCCAAGCAGTATAAAATTTTTATTCAATATGTGAATTATCCTTACAATAATAAACAATACCCTAAGCACAACCGAGCCATTCCCACAAGCTTTCTAAGCAGAGAGGGGCCCCAGGCCCCAGGTGGCAGGTTAACAGTTTGCAGGGAATACTAACCCTGGTTCTCTGACTCTGAATCTGAGTCTGAGGTGGAACAAAGCTGTACAAAGAAGCCCTGTTGGTAGAATTGAATTTAGTCCCTTTCCTCATTGTGGGAAAATAAAGTACAATTCATATCAATAGGTTAATGACTAAAATTGGGCCCTGATGCGAAGTCCAGCATAGGTCCCACCTGCAGTCTGGAGATGTCCACGTGAGACACACATTCAACCTCTTAGCACATTGTTGTAATCCAGGCAGCACTGTATCCTGAAAGTGCTCCTCTTAATGAAATTGAGAAAATAGGAATCGCACAGGGTAAATGTGACAAATGGTATGATTTATTGTAGTACTGTCTTTTCTATTTACTTTATTCTTTACTTTGTACTTGAAAGCTGCTTCAACAATTAAAAAAATAGGAGGCCAGATTTAAAAGTGCTCCCATAACTAATGAAATTTTCTTTAAAAAATTTGTTTTTATTGTCTAGTAACAATAAAGACTTTTAAATCCCAAGTTAGGTGAGTTCATATCAATTGCTTTGGCTTAATTCAGATATGATTTTTTTCCTTATTAATTTTGTAAATGATGGCGCTATATACCAAGTAGCTAGAAAAGGAATCGCCTTGACAGTACCTAACTGATACAAGCATCTCAGATCACTTTCCTTAATGGGTGTGAATGGGACGTCATTAGCAATGATCAACTCTCTAGGCATATAGGCATTTACCAAGTCATTGTATTTGAATTTTATGCACAACTCTTTATCTTCCATAACATACAGGTACACATTAAATTTCTAAATTGCAGGGTGTGGACTGGATATGTCACTGGAATGTTTTATAACAGTGTTCCACTCTCCACCCCCCACCACCCAATAAAAAGCATGGACACTCTCCTAACCACCAAGAACTAAGAGGTCCTGGGAGTTTTAACTAAACTCAGCCTTTCAGCCTCCATTTAAAGCTCAGAAGGCAGTGTCAATGCTGTCATGGCCATGAGACATCTTTACAGAAGATCTTGGGGTGCATTTTGGTAGAAGGCCGCCCTTATGGGCTGCATTTGCAGATGTTAATAGGATGCACAGACTTAGATGAACTGTGATTATAACCAGTGATTATAACTCTCATAACCAGTGTTTGTTCAATGCTGTAAAAATACTAACGGAATGGTCAAAGGTATCTGGATATCCAGGGGAAAAGAATTCTTTGAAATTTTTGATGTGTGAGCAGAATTATGGCAAGTCATCTGTTCCTCATACTTTTATCTCTCTCTCTCTCACACACACATAGACACACACAAGCATTACATGTCATAGATCAAGATTTAGTTGGTTGGAATGGGCCCGGGCTTGGGAACTTTTTAAGGCTCCCTAGGTGATCCTAATTTGCTAGGGGGATTAACAAACTCTGTGCAAACAAGAGGTATTTCTGACCTGCCAGGAGAGGTCAAAGGGCTCTGGGTTAGAGAATTGGCTGCTAAATTAAAAATTCTAGGCACTGAGGAGCAGAGGAGTGAGGGAAAGAAAATAGATATTAGGTCAAAGAATTAGCTTCAGGAACCAGTATGAAAGAATTAAAAATTAAAAATTAGAAATCTTAAAAATTAGAAAATTCTATTGATAAGGGAGAATGATCTGATCTGGAGTGACTATTGACAGGGCCATCACAGTCCTCCCCAGAATGTCCTTGGACTGAGAAAACTCAGAATGGAAGCTATAAACTCATGGGGCTCAGTAAATCTGTTTCCTAAACAGAATGGTGTTGGCTTTGGTATGTACCTCGTGTTCCAGTAAAATCTGTTCTCTTTTTTCTGATTTCACTGCTTGCAGATGAATTATTCAACACTTCTTTGTTGACACATGGACTCAGTATAAAAAAAATGAGAGAGGAGAAAAGGGTCTAGGGTAGTGGCTGGCAAATGAATTGTGGGTATGAATCATCCACGGAGCTTGTAAAAATTCAGATTTACCAGCCTAACCAGAGACATTTTGGCTAGGTTGGGCTTCTGAAATTGATGAGGTTGTGAGGCATGAACACGTGTGGTTGGCTACATAACCACAAGTCTAAATGTTTAAAAGTTGTAGTCATGCTAACTGTTAAATTAAGGAAGCTTGCACCCCCTTCCTTGACAAATAAGCCTATGCAATCACCTGGAAAGTCAAGTGCAAACGTAAAACTTTAGTGTTTAGGTTCTACCTGATACCTCACTGTCAAAGGTCTGTCCTCCTACCTTGACAAATATGCTTTCATAATAGCCTGGGAGGCTGGATTCCCAACAGCATTTTCGAATCCCTGTGTTGAGGGAAGGAGCCTGTGGCCCCCCACTCTTCTCTTTCCACCTGGCTCCTTCTGGAACCACGAGGCACCTCTGTGCATGCATGGGGCCATGCCCCACCCTCACACCCCTAGCAGCCACCCCTCAGGCCTGGTGCACACTGGTGACACATTTGTCCCCTAGAGGGCACATGGGGGACTGGGTGTGCACAAGCCTGGTTCGCTGATTTGGGCCATTTGGGCAGGCGATTCTAAGATCCCAGCTCCCAGTCATGGTCTGAAAGGAGGGTTGGGCTCTGTGTGGCCATATTCCTGGGGTCCCACAGATGCCTCCTCTAGGGCTCCCAGGGCAGGAGCTCCTTTTGTCTCATCTAAAGGGGGTATTGAACTCACGTGACTCAGATGCTGAAACCTGGGTCTTAGAACCCAGTGCTGAAAGCATTGATCTCCCAGTGCCAGCAAGACAGAAGCTTGTTGGTTGCCGTTAGCAACTCCAGGGGCACTTGGGACAGTCAAGGGAATGCAGCTCAGGAGAGCTCTGCCTTTATGATCTCCCTTCCCACTCCCATAACTTTTCCCATGATATAAAACCAAGGAAAAATGCTTTTTCTCCTACCCCAAATGTTATTTAGAAGCTATGTGGAAATTTTATTTTCTTTTTTAAATGTATGTATTTATCATATACAATATGTTGTTTTGAAATATGTATACATTGTGGAATGGCTAAATAGAACTAATTAACATATGCATTACCTCACATACCTATTTTTTGTTGTGAAAACTCTTAAAATCAACCCTTAGCAGTTTCCAAGAATACAATACATTGCTATTAAGTACAGTCCAATAACTATTTCCTGTTAACTATGGGAGAGTAGGAATTTTAATAGACATCTTCCTCACTCTTTTTTTGAGTTTTAGAGAGCGGGAATAATAAACTTGAATCAAAAAGATTAATTTCACACTAATGCAACACTTCTGTAAAACTTGACACCTTGTCGGCTGAGAACTTTACACATCATTAAAAGTCCATTAGGACGAGAGTTCCATCATGGCGTCAATGCAGTTGTCTCTTACTCTGCTCGTTGAGTGAAGAAAANGGTTGGAAGGAATTTCCAAAGTATTCACCTCAATCTGTTCTCATTCTGCAAACACATTATATGTGGGACATTTTAAAAGACTGTATATTAAATCAATAAACAAACAAACAAATAAAAAAATGAAAAACAAGAACTGCTGAAGGATGCTTTTAGCTATACTTACATAATATTGAGAAAATATCAATTATTCATATTAAATAATGTAAATTTTATTTTACATGTGGTGGCCTTGGGGTGCTGTTTGAGATTGTGAGGTATTTGCCCCAAGCCACCCCTATGTTGTTATCACTATCTGTTATCGAATCATACAAAGGGAGCTTTATTTCAAGACAAGATCAAAGCTACCTAAGTTGTGAAGTGCTTTGAGTTATCTCTGAATATCTTTCACTTTTCAAGCTGTGGTTGTTATTATCCCAAAGTACAATTTTGAAACGATAAGACCTCCTCCCTGTCACATTTGTAGCATGTGAGCTGCTCAGCAGGGCTGTGCTTTCCATGCAGACGCCTTGCCTGTACCATGAG
>NW_007729848.1:0-16450 GCF_000696425.1 Galeopterus variegatus
GGTGGCCAGGCTGCTATTCAAACCAATGTACTCTATTTGGTACAAAAACAGAGAGTGCTCCATGTTTGTAATCTCATTAAAATATACTCAGTAACAAGATTCTTACAGGGTTGGCGTAAGAGTTTGGGATAATGCTTTCATGCATTTTTTCTTAAGCTTAGAAAGGATTGCTGACCACTATGATCTATGTCTTTGTAAAACTTTTAAACTTCATATTTATTTATAAAGCTCTAAATACTAGGGCCAAGAATGTCAAGGGAGAGAAATGTGACAGAAAGGCCATGTCCACAAAAGGGAAAAGAATACATTCTCCCTTACTCACAGGAAGAGAAATACCAATTTGAACTAGATTTGAGTGATTTAGATTCATTTGGATCCAAAAATCCTAATTTTTGCCTGGAGACAAACCACACAAGGGAAATCACCTTAATCAGCTTACATGGTCTGTTTTTTGGTTCTTCGTTGGCATCAAGCAGTTCATATCTCTCCAGGCTGCCAGGCTTCCCCTCATATCATCCAAAGAAAACCTTAGAGTCATGGATATCTACACAGCAGAGAAGAGGTTAGAGACTTTGAGAGATAGTAGGGGACTCTCAAATCCAATTCTGTCCTCTTTCTTTTTTTCTTCTCTTTCATTTTTGCCAATCATTGGCAAAAGGGGACTATCAGTTAGGCTACTGGTTCCAAAACCTATTGGATTGCAGAATGACCTATGGAACTTTTTTAAAAGGATGGGGTTCTGTGGTCCTGTCCATCTCTACTGAATCTGACTTCGGATGGTAGAGACAGAAATCTGTGTTTTTTAAAGTTCCGTGGTGATTCTGATTATCTGCCAACTTCAAGGGGTATTATGTCTAAGGACTAAGCCTGGGGCGTGGATCATTTTGGAAACTAGAGAGATCTGGTCAGAACCGCAGCTCTCGCCACCACTGCTCTGTGCTGTCCCCCTTCTCACACACACACCACACCACTGTAGATGCTGAGGAGCACAAACCTATGGACGGAAAATGTTCCATGCAGGGGCCTCACTCAGTGATTGCATGTCCATCATAATGACAGTCCTAAACTGTCACATCCCCCCCCGGGGGGGGCGCGGATCCCCAGCAATGCTGCCAAAGCTTCACTTACCGTTCAGAATAGATTTTTACCCACCCTGGCTATACTCCGTTCTACTGTTTACACTGCATAACATTTCTCCAACTGTGTGTAGCTGGTTCCTAGTTGATTTTATCCAGAACCCCTTTTCCTTGAGTGCTTGTAAGCAGTACCTGCAGGAGGAACTCATTTTTAAAAAGCCTGTGTGCACATTATTTAAATTCTACAGTCCCCAATGATAACACTATTATGTGTGATTGCAATTCTCTAAATTCTTTCAGCTTATTTCCTGCCACCAGAGTGACGAATGCTTTGATTGTTCCTGAATTTCTGTGATGCTCTGCCACGAAGTCCTGTAACTCATCTCCCAGACTGTGTTGATCTCAGGGTTAGCGTTAAGTGCTGGGCCGTTCCCAGGAAGCGCAGCCTCTAGCACACCTCCCGCCTTGTGCTGGCCAGTGAGATATGATAGCACGAGGGCCCCAGTTCCTTCCCTATCGTGCTGTCATGTTTGGCAACACAGGGATTTAGTGTAATTTTAGAAAGCTACAGATCCTTGTCTTAGAAAGGGAGTTTAAATGAGAATACGTGTACATCTATATAAATAGTTTACAAATGCATATGTGTGGATACATGTTATGTGTGTACATGAGTGTGCATATGTGTGATACTAAGGTGTATGTGTACACCAATATACCATGACACAACTATTCCACTGCTTTTTGTATCTCAAAGGACAATATTACAACTACTTCTGTATCTAATAATCATAACAGAGCACAGTTGTCATCTATGGAGGTATAATTAACCCTTGAAAGGGTTGAAATCCTTCTATTTCACTGGAACTTATCATTTATTGTTGGGAAGTGACTCCTAGAAAATCAATATTAATAGGGAGGTGGCAGAGGAGGACGGAAGAGACGACATTCATCTTTTCTGCTTATCTGCCATAACTCCATCTGTAAGGTAATTTGACAAATCCATCTCATCCTCGTGGTTAGGGAAGAGGAATGAGCCATGCAATAGTTGGAGAATTGGATTGTAGTTTGCAGAAGCTCTAGGCCTTCTTTCTCTCCTTCCTGAAACAGCCTCCTTTCCTGCTAGTGCCTCCGAGTTGTTTGTATTCTTTTATTCTTCATTTGCCTAACTCCAGGGAAAAATATTTCTGTACTTCTTTTTTTGTGTGGTAAAATAGACATCTTATATTTGTCATTTTTAACCATTTAAAAGTGTACAATTCAGTGGCATTAAATGTCTGTACTTCTGAAATAGTAAATTGAATGAGTCTACCATGCTCATATGGCTAGCATCTGTGGTGTGTGGGAGAGATTAATGAGGCCACAAGCGAGAACTCTGGAGGCCTCCAACCTTTCCATCTTTCCCTACAGGTTCCTTACCATTCACCCACTTTTCAATTCCAGAGACTTTTACTGTGGGAGAGTTACCTGCAAAAGGCTGTGCCAGGTTGGGTGGTAGACATAACATTACAGACTATTTCCTGTCCTCTAAGAGCTCCTTATTAGCTGGAGAAGGCCAGACCTAAAACTTAATCATCAAAATACAATTTAAAAAAATGAAATTAAAATTAAAAACCCACTAGAGTACATATGTGCTAAGAGGTCGAAGGAGAAGGAAGCATTAGGTCTAACTAGGGTAAATCAGGAGACGAGTGGAATTTTCAAGATAGAAGGGTAATCCTGGCAGAACACAGTGAAGAACAGTGCCGGATACTTAGTAAGTGATCAATAATTATTTACCGAATGAATAAATGAAATGCACAGATGCACAAATGAATAAATGAATGAGGGCCAAATTTTAACAAAGGCCAGGAACTGTAAAAGTGCAAGGGAAATTTGATGAACAGTGTGTAAAGGCTGGATGTGGCCAGGATGTATAGTGGGAGGTGGTGGTAAGATGCTGTGTGAACCAGATTAGAAAAGCCCTTGGCCCAAAAGAGCACTTCTCAGCAAATCCCCAACAGAATGAATAGAAAGACCATGAGGGAAAGGCTATAGATACAGTGAAAGCCCAAGTCAACCCTCACCTTTAGAGGTGCCTCAGGGCACTGGGGTGGGAAAGGGGGTGAAGGTGGGTCCCAAGAACTAAGACAGAAATTTGGATCAGAGAAGAGAGTCTGTGAACACACTTATTTAGTGAGTCACAGAACAGTGAAGCAATGGTATGCATTCAACAAACATGGACTAAAGACCTACTCGGGGCAGTGCCTGCGGGCACAGAAATGGAAAAGTTGCAGTCACTGTCTTCAAGGCTCTCCATTCTATTTTGAAAGATAGAAAGTTAAATTAGCAATTTTGATATGGTCTGAAAAGTACTGTAATAGAGGTTATGTGCTAAAGGCAATGGAACATAGTAGAAGGAGACATTAGTGCCACCCTTTGGGTGTCAAGAAAAACTTCACAGAGGAGATGACATCTAAATCTAGTCTCTGAAGTAGAAGCTTGTCAGAAAAGTCAGAGAAGAGAGACAGGGTGTTCCAGGCAGAGGATACAGCACATATAAGGGGGCATGAAATTGCACAGCAAATAAAGCACTGCTTCATGCTATAAGCAGCTGCCCACTAATTGGCACAGAAATCTAATACTACCGGAGATTAACCATCTGGAAGACCCTCACAGCTGGTCTTTGAGGACCACCATATTCACGTATAAAAGGAAACCCTGAAAAATAACAAATCTGGCCAAAATGATCTAGAAAGTAAAGTAGAAAGCTAGAAAGTAGGACATTGTTGTCTAACACTCATATGAATGTTGGCCAGATAAGTAACACATTGTTAGTCACTGCATTGATTCCTTACACGTGTAAATTGATCAATATTATCACCACCTTATTCTCCTGTGCATCAGAAGTGTTTTTCCTAATGGTCACAGATTACATTTGTGCCTTTATCCAATAAGCCTGAATACAGTTCTCATGACTTTTCTTACTCTAAGGCCCACGACAAACCAAAGCAGCATCACAGTTGCACCAGGTACGCAGGCCTAAGGCTTGGGGCTGTTAAGCATTTGCTTGTATTTGTTGACAGTGAGGTTGGTCTAAACCCATCCTTCCAGGCTGGCATGCATACTTAGTCATTAAAGTGGGGCTTTTATATGGCTTAAAATATTTTAATATGAAAGTGCCCTGAGGGTCCTCAGCAAAGAGTTTGGTTTAATAAATTTAATAACTAATTAAGACACCCTTAATTTCAACCTCCATTAGGTCAATTTTTAAATGGGTTTCAGAACGTCTCTCAGGACACTTCTTCCCTAGATGTGGTGAGAAACAAACATGAATGCATGTGCACTGGGTATGGATCTTAATCTTTAATTTGCCAGGTACTAACTGTGTAATCTTGGAAAAATTACTGAACATCTCTGGGCTGCTTTTTCCTTTTCTATGAAGGTAAGATTTGAACAAAGTTTTCAAAGATCCTTCCAGTTCTTACCTTCTATTAATGCGACAGTGGAATGGCTATTATCAGTGCTTCCCCTTTAGGGAGGCAGAGGTTCCTAACCTACAAAAACTACACTCTGTGTGTGTGTGAGTGTGTGTGTGTGTGTAAATGAATGGCAAACGATCAGTGGCTTTATGCAAACAGTAGAATTAGGATTGGGTATGTTGTCAGTGTGCAGAAATGTTCCTTAAAAGGTTTTATTAGCTGGCCTATGTACAGATAAAATTTGTAGACAATCTATAGTTACCAAGATGTGTCTATTTTCCCAAAATTACTCAACCCTGGGTTATTTTCTCTTTGAGAGCTGCACCCAGGAGGCCCCATCAACAACTGATGGAGAAGAATAGCCCCACCAATCTGCCTCCCTCCAGTAGGGATTTTAGGGAAAAGCAAATCGCCAGCCTATCCTTCTGCCTTCCTTTCTCCCATTGCCATGTCAGGCCAATCCCATGGTGGGAAATTTACCTTGGTGGGAAAAGAGGAGAGAGTCACAGACACAGGGAAAGTAGAAAATCAAAGTATCAACCGCTTCATTTGCTGCAACGGAACGTCCTTCTCCTTTCCAGGCAGACTTGGGGAGTATAATCCTCTATTTTTATTTTCTTTCATATTATGACAAAAAACCAAAAACACAAGATAGAATAAAATGCTGAAGCTGATCTACCTAGTGCCTACAAAAATAATTGATACTTTAAAAAAATTAACTATTTATAATATGTTTAAAACACTAGTTAAAATGGGCATTTGCTTTCACATAAAGCAGTAATATGAGAGAGCGTGATGTGAGGAAAACAAGGTCTGAACTGTCTCATTCAGTACAGCCAAATGTTGATTATTCAAATCCATGACAAATCCGCCTTTCAGTTTCTTTGTGCACATTACTCCCTCCCTCTGCATATTCAACTCATCTTTAAGAATGAGAAGTTGGCCTGCCTTCCAATTTCCGCAGAGCAGGATCTTCCCAGAATGGCAACATTATTTTATTTAAAGTCCACTTGAATTCCCAGAACTTTAGAAACATCCGTATTCAAATGTTAGAATAAAAACACAATCGAAAGTAAGATGAAAAAGTGCACTCTACTCCAAAGCCAATGTATTATTTGGGAAAAAGTTCCTGCTGTGTCAAAACTGAAAGCATGCCTGTTTTCACTCTCAGCATTCATAAAGGCCTCAGTAACAATTTGGGGGTCATGGCTACGGAAGTTAAACCCATTGGCTGGTTAGTGTTAAGACGCTTGGGTCATAATTATTAGGCAAAGTTAGCTGGCCCTTTACAATGCTCAGGAGCAGGGTGACAAGTATTACAAAAAAAGAAGTCGAGGAACATACAGGATGAGAACTTTCCCAATATGTCAATAATAGGAACTACAGTGGCAATGGAGAACGGGGACTCAGGAATTTCTAATACCTATATCGTATCTTTTAAAAAATCTCTAAAAATGTCCAATTATAGCTTAATATGACCATATCATACCTTTGTAAGATTGTTCCTATTTGACCATCTTACTCATCATATCTCTGCAGCCTAACAAGATGCTCCCCTGCCCTATCCTCTGAAGAGACAAATGCAAGAACTTAATATCCGGGATGGCTTCCAAAACCTTTTTTTAAGGTTGAAAGTCCTGCTGATGTTGTAGCTCTGCTTCTCCCCAGAAATCAGAATCAGAAAATAGGAGACTTTCTACCACTCCAACATATGTTTTCTTTCTCGTTGTTTTCTAACACTCTCTCCTATGTTCCTTCTCTTTACCCTTTTTCTTCTCCTGCTAATAACTTTTGCCAACTGGCACACAGTAGCCTATTGGACATTAGTTTAAACTAACAATGGGACTAAGAAGGCTGTCAAACCCTCCACCTGTCTCAAACTTGGAGGCAGAAAAAAGAATCTTGCTTGTGTTTTGCTAGGCTTGATTTATACACGGGTGCAGCTCTTTTACCGTGTAGAGCATGCCTGAAGTAAGCATGCAGGCATGATCCATCCAAGACTCACATTTTTCTTCTGTTACCTAACAAAGAGGAACTCCTGACCATTCTTCAGCATATTAGGGCAACAAAATTGACTCCCACATGACAGCCTATCAAACAAACCATTGTCCTTATATGGTTGTGATGGGAAGGTAGAAACCATGGCAAACATCCCTAAAACCATTTAGATTTTTCCTTCCTTCTTGGTAAGATGTTTGTAAACGTAGTCATGGCAATAAACAGCTGGCTGGAAAGGTTAAAAGCAACTTTAGAAATCCTCCTAACCAGCAGTTTCCAAACATGGTTCTTGCACATCGGAAACACTTGTAGAGCTTGTTAAAAAGTTGGATTCTCAGACACTTAATAAATTCAAGGGGCCTTCAAAAAGTTCATTGAAAGATTCTTACTTTTAATTCTATTTTCCCAGGAACTTTTTGAGGTACCTTCATACTTTCTAAATCACAATCACTAGGATCAGGGTCCTAGAACTCTAGTTCAAATAAGTAGCTCATAGACAGCCGGTTTCAGAACCAGCTGGGTTTCAGACCAATCCATATTTACTCATTTGCTCGGCATACTGTTCTTTGGGTGAGTAGATGACAACTGAGAATGAGCACCATGGCTTTTTAGAGAGGTCAGAATTCAGGCAACATTAGAGAAACTATGACACAAAGGTAAACTGGTGATTTCTTTGAATGGACCTCCAGGTGACACTGTCAGGCCCTGGTATGTGAGACATTTACATTGTAAAGATCCTGAGCTTGAAACCAATGGAGACTGAACAGCAAGCTAAAACCATGTTCCGGCTGTTGTTATTCAAATAACCATTGCTCCTGGAGAATGGAGCTGAGTGTTAGGAGCAGAGATTTGGCACTGGGCCACTGGCCCATTCTGCCAGAGGCCCCCTGATTGCCCAGGCCAGGTTAGTTGACCTTCCTCTATGTTTCCTTGGTTCCCAATCACTGCCCCATCATACAGAATTTGTTAACAGTGTTTGAAAACAATAATTGCCTATTTACTTGTCTTTTTTTTCATAGTAAACTCCATTAATGTATCTATTACCACTGTATTGTCAACATCCAGCACTAAACGTTCAACTAGTATTTGCTGAATGAATGAATTTTGTAGCTTAGTTAGTTCTAACTTGGTTAGAATTTTCTCTGCAGGATTCCAAATACATTTACTTTGAAAAGCGATGTATGTGCCTCACAATTTAAAACACTGTCCCACCTAAGAATGAGAAACAACATTCATAGTGGTTAGGCTCACCTGCCAAATCCAGCTGGTACATATTTGTAATTTAAATCTTAGTGGAACACAGTCATGCCCATTTATTTGCCTTATCATTTATAGCTGTTTTCATAATAAAACTGCAGAGTTGAGTAGTTGCAATGAAGAGACAGAGACCATATGGCCCGCAAAGCTGAAAATATTTACTTCGGGCCTTTTATAAAAGGGTCTGCCCACTCCTACCCTGGAGTCATGCAGACATGACTGTGTGACATTGGGCACATTGCTTAGCCTCTCTAAATCTTGGTTTTCTCATCTGGATAGTGGGGATAATAATGGCATCCTATCTTACAGCATTCTTGTTTGGAATAAACAGGATAATTCCTGTAAACCTGCACATAGTGGGTGTTCAGTAAATACTAGCTGTTATTTTTATAACTTTTTAAATTTTTAATCGAAATAAATCCAGAACATTCCCTTAGCCTTAATAGGGACATTGACATTTGAAAGAACTTTGGGTTCAATCACTTTTTGACGATTAAACTACTTAGCTCCTAAGAACAACTCTAAAAAATTCTTTAATTCTATAAAAAATCCAAGGCAAGATCTCTTGGATGTTTAATAAACATGCTTTGATACAAGATGTTTGTTTTTGCATAAGCTTTAATCATGATAGACAAAGTAGGGCATACATTTATCCCCTAATTTGGTATATATCTTACAGAGTATTCCATTGCCTCTGAAACCAAACACCCAAGCAGTTCTATTACATTTCTTTAAAAAATACTGGGGGGTGGGGTGGGAGGGAGCACTAAAAATATCAAATAGTTTTGTAATGAGAAAGGTTTGCAGGATAAAGAAGAGACCAAGCCAAGAATCTCCAAGGGTATCTTTTGCTTAACTTGCAACCTTCATTGCTGGAAAGCCTACTGACCACTCTTGTTAACATAAATGGCTTAAGCACTTTAATCAGAAAGATGTCCTGTGGAGTGGATTGTAGCTCATGCAAAGGAGGACAGCACTCTGACTCATCTAACATTTTATTTATTAGTTTCTCTTTCTAATCATGGAGCTTAAATGGAATTTCAGTTTTCCCTTTAGCATTAAGATTTCCGAAGTCTTGGCATTGACCAAGTCTCTGCCCTTGGGGAATTTACAGCAGTGGGCAACTCCTACTTTGACTTCTACTCATTCATTTACCCATCCAAGGAGTTACCTGCGTGGGCACGGTGCCTAACTGCTGATAGCAACAGGAATTTACAGTTTTTGTTAATATATAAATCTATACTCTAAATTTTTGACTGCAGTCTGGATTTGTATATTTGGAATATTCACACATTGGATTAGAATCTATTGGATTTAAGAAGTTTCTTCTGGAATTTTACTCTGAACTCAAAGAGATAAGCTCACTCTGTTCTGTGTCAGTTTGGGTCCTCCAAGAAGCAGTCAAAAAGAAGGAACTAGATATGCATGTGATTTACTGGGGGCAAGGCCCATCAGGGATACAGGGGAAGG
This sequence comes from Galeopterus variegatus, assembly GCF_000696425.1. Taxonomy (NCBI): domain Eukaryota; kingdom Metazoa; phylum Chordata; class Mammalia; order Dermoptera; family Cynocephalidae; genus Galeopterus; species Galeopterus variegatus. Next base: position 9,260 of record NW_007729848.1, read on the forward strand.
GAGCAAGAACAGGCAGAAAGAACCTTCAGACTGTGGTGCAGGTCTGACAGACGTGAAGGGAGATAAGGGGAGGAGAATCGGATAGGAGGAACCTCAGAATTCTGCGGGAGTATCAGCCAGGCCAGTGGAGGGCTCCAGAGCTAAGACTGTCCTCATAGGAGTCTCATGTTGGGCATAAATGGCTCCACTACCCCATCTCCCCACTGTTTCAGTCATCGGCTTGATAGACTGGGACCTTGGAGTGAATGCTTGGATGTATCTAAATGTCCAGCAACTGGAGGCTGTTGGCTGACTACCTCCTTGCATCCATTTCTCTCAAAGGGAGATCTGAGCAACACACCTGCATGGTCACTACAGTTCACCCTTCATTTTACAGATCTACTTCTCCTCGCAAGTTCAAGGAGCAGCTCCTCCATGGTCCCCATAGTCCTCTCTTTTTGAGGAGAAACTCAGAAGAAGGAGATCCTTAGAACAAATTACAGTCCCATCTCTGAATGGTCTGTTAGTTTTAGAGTCAAACTGGTACTCACCTTCTCCTTCCTTTATTATCCATTCTAAGTCTCCCTCATCCCCAACTCTCACTTTGTCAGGTGTTGGTGGCTCTCCTGGTGGTTTAACCCAAACCCTCATTCCTGAGGGGCCTGAGCCCTTGGTATTCATATCCTTCCTATGCCAGGATTGTCCCATGTGCCCACTCACAGTTACAATTGGGTAAGGGATTACCAAAAGGTGCCCAAATGGATGGCCTGGGTTCTACATACGTTCTTCCCTGCCCCCATTGTAAAAAAGAAGCCCTATCTCTCTTGCAAGAGGGCACTTCCTTTGGGGATCAGGATTTCTAACCGGCAGAGTCTGGAATTCCCAGGATGAGTCATTGGGAGTAATGGTACGTGAGACTACTCCTGCTTGCACCCTTTGTATTCTTCCTAGAGGGGGTATAGTCTCATAAAGAGGTCTCTAAAGGTACTGTGTCCTGCAGGATGGCACACCATCCTATAGGGTATTGTCACCAAATTGGCATTTCAGCTTCATCTTCTGCAGGCCATTCCAATCATCTAATTAACCACTGCTACTGGCCATTGCCCAGGAATCTGTATTGTTGTAGGTAGTTTCTAAGATGGCTCTTAATGATCTCTACCTGCTGGTATTTATGCCATTATGCAATCCCCTATCCTTGAGTGTGGGCTGGACCTAGTGACTTACTTCTAACAAATAGAGCACAGCAAAAGAAATGGGATATCACTTCCAAGGTTAGTTACAAAAAGACTTTGTCTTCCTATCTTGCAGATTCTGTGTTATTCTTTTACTTGCTCACTGTCACAGAAGCCAGCTGCCATGTTGTGAGCTGTCCTATGGAGAGATTCATGTGGCAAGGAATTGAGGGAGGCCTGTGACCAACAGGCAGCCAGTGACTGAGGCCCTCAGTCTAACATCCTATGAGAAACTGAGTCCTGTTAACCACACGAGTGAGTTTGGTGCAGATCCTTCCTCAGTCAAGCCTGGAGATGACTCCAACTCTGCCAACATCTTGGTTTCAGCCTTGTGAGAGCCCCTGAGGTGGAGGATTCAGCCAGGCCACACCTGGATTTCTAACCTGCAGGAACTGTGAGATACATGTCGTTCTAAGCTGCTAAATTTTAAAGTAATTTGTAATGCAACAATAGATATATAGACATGGATATAGAATAGATAGATAGATAGATAGATAGATAGATAGATAGATAGATAGATAGACAGACAGACAGATAGACAGACAGATAATATATATTCTTGTCTTGGGCCACTTTCTCTTTCCTCACAAAGCAGATTTTCAGGAATGCTGCTTGCAGCTCTGCCCACTGGGGAGATTTACTTTCTTTACTTTCTTTCAAGACCACCCTTGAGGGTGCAATAATGTAGCTGTGGTCTATTTTTGGCTTGCTCCCACATGCTAAGCTGACCTGCCCGTAACCCAAGTTCAGGCTTTTTCCTTCTGTTTAAGCTAATCATTCAGGGACCCCTATTTGGCATAGGTGCAAGCTGAGGGAGAGATGCCGGTGCAACTGTGGTTGGTGCTATGAAGGTCTAGGTTACCTGCTCATGAGGTTTACTTGGTCCTCCAGTGCTGCTTGGTCTGGATCCCATATGTACCGGTCACATCTTTTAATGGACTGCTGCAAGATGTGTCTGACTTTACGACTTGGCAGGTCCAAAATAACCCAACTCATAACGGGTAGCTGTGGGTACTTGGTGTCCCGTGGTCATACATTCCATGTCTACCAGGGTTCAGTTACACATCAAGAGCTATTTCTCAAAAGAAGCAAAATGATGCTCCAATACTCCAGGGGCCTGCTTCATGATTCTCCCACTGGGACTCACCATAAACTCCACTTTCCCACCACTGACACCTCCACCATCACAGGTCTGCCAGACCTTACGGCCCAAGCAGCCCTGGAGGACCTGTTGCAGAGCCCTTATCTGCTCTGGGTCCCACTCAAAGCAGGCAGCCTTCTGTACCAGTGGATGGTGGCACAATATTCTTGGGTGTGGAATGTGTTGCTTCCAGAACCCAAGGGTGCAGCACTTCCTAATAAGGTAGGGAATGTAAGAGGCTGTAATGCGTCTCTTACTTTGGAGGCATATCTGAGCATACCCCTGACCAGTGAACCCCCAAAACACTGTTGAAGTGGCAGATCCTTAAATCTTCATGGAGTTTATTTCCTACAATCTAGAGTGCATGTATTTGACCAAAGTCTCCAGCATACTAACTGCTTCTTGACTTTTTAGCTGATCATCATGATGTTATCAATGTAATAATGTTCTCAGGGAATCTCAATGGTCCAGCTCTCTTTCTCAGAGTATATTATGACAGAGGGTAGGAGAGTTAACATACCCGTGGAGCAAAACCACAGTGTTGTTTATCCCCTTGGTTTTCTCCAACTTCATTATATTGATGTCAATTATACAGTTGGGGACTAGGAAAATGACCTTCCTCTGGATCCATGAACTCAGTGGACCCCCTCTAAACTGGGCTTCATCCAGGATTCTGATTATAAGCTCATGAATCTACCAATTATTTACTCATTTGTTTATTTTATGTCTCCCCAACTACAATATAAGCTCTTTGAGAACTACGTATTTGTCAGTTTTAGTCCCTGCTGTATCCCCAGCAATTTTAACAATGCCTGGCGCATAGTAGGCACTCATTAATTGAATAAAGCTATTGCGTTATTATTTCAATTTGCATTACTTGAATTATGAGTAAGATTTCTTGTTCTATAAACTGCCTTTTCCTCACCATCATCATTATTATTAAAAATATAATAATAATAGTAATAATGATAATATATTGTGTTCCCTCTGTTCCTGGCCGGAGCCAATTGCCATCTCAGAGCAGACAAAAGAGTTGGTCCAATTCTGAAAACCTGATTGTCTAAAGGTGAACTTGGCAGTGGTCTGTATTACTTAGAGGCTATGAATATATCCTAACCTCTTTGTGGTCCTTTAGCATCCTGTTGTCAGCTGTAATAAGGCACAAATGGTACATTATAATTGCCTTCTTAACTTGTCTATTATTTCCCCTTCTCCTAGCTTAGATTTTTTTAAAGAAAGGAACTTGTCTTTTCATCATATATAACCAGGAACTAGCACAATGCCTGACGAAAAATGGACAGTGAATAAGTTAATTAAATGAATGTTCATGAATAAATGAATCAAGTCACCTTGACAGAGCTAAACAGCAACTAACATGTTTAATTTAGATAAAAACAGACTTCTGAGCTTTACTCTAAAATGATACCCCATATTCAAGCATGATGGCAAATGATTCAATTATCTAACTGGGTCTGGGCAAAACTGGACTTGACTCTGCGAGTTTTGAAAAGGAACTTTTTGTGGACTTTTACCCCAGGGCATTCATTGCTCTGTGGGATATGTGATGAAATATCTATTTCTTTAGAAATAACATTGCCTCTGGGCCGGCCCGGTGGTGCACTCGGTAGAGTGCGGCACTTGGGAGCGCGGCGGCGCTCCCGCTGAGGGTTCGGATCCCATATGGAGACCGGTCCGCTCACTGGTTGAGTGCAGTGCGGGCGCAACACCGAGGGTTGCGATCTCGTTGCCGGTCGCGGTACGGGCGCGATACTGAGGGTTGCGATCCCGTTACCGGTCACGAAAAAAGACAAAAAGGAAAAAAAAAAAAAAAAAAGAAATAACATTGCCTCAAAATAGAAAAAAAAGAAAAAAGATTATACTCTGTTAAGAGACTTAAAAGTTATTGCACCATGAAAAAATAAAGTCTTACGTATGTGTACGTATGTGCATTTATATGCATATTATACATGTAGATGTGTAAACATATATGTACATGCACACCTATATAAATAGTCATTGCTAAAGTCTAGTTTGACTTAGTAGGAAAATATGAAAACAAATAGAAGCAAGTGGGTCAGAGATTGTCTATATTTATACTATAGAAGATAATCATTTGGTAATTTACGTAGATCTATGTTAATTAAATATACCAGTGTATTCATTCAACAAATATTCAACCAATACTTACTGTATTTACTGAATACCTACTGTGTCCCAAGCTCTATTCTAGGTACCTAGAAATATTCATGAGAGAGAGACAGAGACAGAGACCCCTGCTGTGGAAACACGCAATAAACATAATAAAATTATGTAGTATATTAGATAATAAGTACTATGGAAAAAAATTGAGCAGGATAAGCTTCCTCAGAATGCCAATGTTGGGGGGAGTGGGGATGAGTGTGGTAGTATGGAATTTTCTCAGGGTGGGGAAGTGGTAGATGCAGGAGAAGGTGAAATCTTGCAGAATTAAATGAGATGATCAGAGTAAGCCCGAACAGGTGAGATTTGAACAAAAACTGGAAGAAGGGAAGGGAGTTAGTAAAACAAATATCTTTGAAATCAGCATATCAGATATCATCTTTGGGTCTTGCCATGTAATACAAGTATTTTAATTAAACTAAGAGTTTCAATAACTAAATTAAAAATGAATAGCTGAGTTAAGGCAGGCATAGTTAATTTTAAAAATCAACATATTAAACAGAACTATAATAACATTTACTAATTGTTCTTTTCTGTTTATCAGAAGAAACCTATGTTTAGCTAAAGTTTATACAGTATAAAAATAATTAAGAGATATGGAAAAAGAGGAAAAAGGTAATGGAAGAAATATTGGCACTATCAATATGCCAAAGAAATGCAGCTATTTCATCTAGCAGCTTGAATGTTCAAGATCTCCTATTATATGGTGAAGACTGAGGTAGTTCAAAGGAATGCAATAATAATAAAATCATCATTTGGGGACTATTGGCAATTGGACACTCCCATTGTTAAACCTTTTTCATGAATTATTTTATATAATGGTTTCAAATAATACTCATTTTATGAATGAGAAAACTGAGTCTCAGAGAGGTGATATAATTTGCCCAAGATCACACAGTTATCAAATGGCCAGTTCGTGGTATAATCCCAGATTTGCTTGGCACCAGAACCCACTATTCTGCTTACTCTTTAAGCTACACTGCTTCTCTACTATGTTTTACCATTGCATTTCTGTCTAGGGTGGGAGGTAAACCGTAGATGAAGTAAATCTTCACAAGAGCAGAGGAGAAATGCAAATAGGATTTGACAATCACATTGCGCTTTTCCCTGATCTCAGAACTTAACATAGATCACTCAAGGAGGTTCATGGCCATAATCCATGCTCAAGACTTGTGACACTGTAGCTTTTGGAAACCAAAGCTGTAAGTCACATCATCGTGGAGAACACACCAACAAGGACTTTCCAGGATTTGGGATTACTAACACACATGCTGAGGATCTAAGATGACCCTGTGATACCCCAGTTCTCTACTTTAGCAGGCCATAACATTTTGAGGATCCTCTGTTGAAAGCCAGAAAGTAAATGCTAATGAGGCAACTGACCTATTTCTAAGCTATGGGAGTAATTTTGACTCAAGATATAGTGTTGCATAAACCAAAGATGAACAAAATCCTGAGGAAGGCATGATAGCATAATGGAAAGATCCTTGGATTGAGGGCAGAAGATCAAGGTCTTGTCCTGGCTCTATCACTGACTCATGTGGCCTGGGTCTAGTCACTTCACCTCTATGAGACATAAGTATGATGTCCAAAGTTGCAAAGCTTAAAGAATGCCAAAGGGTGTGCTTCCTCTAGGAGCTAATTATTGGTTGTCACAAATAATTGATCCATATATGTGTCTATGGACCTGAGGGCAACCAGCAAGTTTGATTCAGGAAGCATAGGATGGGAAACTCCACTGCTGGGGAGGCTATGAACACTAAGAGGTAAGTTACCATGAACTTAGTATGAATAGGTCAACAGGTACTCCACCTGAAGGGTCCTCTTTAGAACTAGAGTTATGGGAATGAGTTGGTTCTCCCAGCCTCTCTCTGTGATCCTCACCCTGAGGCCCACCACAATGCAGGTGAAAAGAAGCAAAGGCCATAGCACTAAGGGACTCTGGGCATGAAGTGGGGAGGAGAGAAGAGTGAAGGGGAAGCGAAGGGAGAGGCGAGGAGATGGTGTTAGCTTTTAGGTTTAGCACAATGAGCACAATATTCAGAAAAAGTTAATCCCTCTCTATCAGGAAGGGAGACTTAGAACACCATTCAAAGCATTGGTAACTCCCCAACATAGTTTGGAGATGAGAGAATATTGACTTTGTTGAGAGCAGTTTCTGGAATAGCCTGGCTATCAGGAATTCACGGTCTTTGTGTAGCCAAGAGGAAGCCCAGGAATGAGCATGCCATAGAAGGAACAGAATGACAGCAACTAGTGTTCATTTAGAGCCTGGCTTTGAGCCTAGCAGACCCGCTGCCCTGGGCATGTCAGTCAATGTGCCTGTCTTTCCCTACTCTCCTGCTAGCCTTTTTTTTTAACCTTAGAAGGGCCAGCCCTTCCTCCTCTTCCAATTGCCTGAACTCTGAGTAGGTTTCAGTTTCTTTTAATCAAAAGCAGCTTGACCAGAAAGAACACCACCATGTGCCTTGCCCTGCTGGCTCATTAAATAGGCCAGAAACCAGGGCAGTATTTCTTCCCAGTCTCCTTGCATCCACATGCCTGGTTTTATGCCAAGTTTATCACAGCTGTTAGAATGGAGAGGCACCAGACTCTCATGGATTTTTGGACTTTTGGCTTCCACAAACCAAGAGACATCTC